>NC_089781.1:74465012-74470012 GCF_040412425.1 Macrobrachium rosenbergii | reverse complement strand
ACGTAAAAGACTGCAAATATACAAGTTTGGATGTAACTTCCTGTTCACTAACGTACCAGTAAAGACGACGATGGAAATAATAAAAAAGAATATGGAGGAGGGGGTCTATACATGCGACATAGATCATGACGTTTTAATAAAAATGCTAACAGCGGCCCTCAGCGTTAATGTTTTCAAGTGGGGCGAAAACCATTATATACAAAAAAATGGCGTGGCCATGGGTTCAAGTCTTTCACCAATTCTAGCCAACATCTTTATGGAATGGTTTGAAAAGGAAGAGGTGGGCAAAGTAAATAAAGGAACTTAAATATCGTAAAATGGGTAAGATACGTTGATGACATCTTGATCATTTACAAGGGAGAAAGGGAAGATCTACACAAGTTTTTAGAAAACATAAATAAACTAAATGAACACATCAAGTTCACATTAGAAGAAGAGAAGGAAGGAGAAATTCCTTTCTTGGATGTCCTGGTCAAGAGGGTAGGAGAATTTAAAATTCAAGGTATATAGGAAGAAGACACACACCAATTCATACATACATAGGTTCTCCAGTCATAGGAAAGAAATAAAAATAGGATTAATGACAGGGCTGGCCATCAGGGCTTATAGGATTTGCAGTCCCGAATTTTTAGACGAAGAGTTGGATTACCTGAGGAGAGTTTTAGGAGATTAGGCTACCCTAAGTATTGGTGGGAGTGGGCACATATCAAAGCAAGGAAAAACTATTTTGGGGAGAGGGAAAGGATTGAAAAGGAACATTTGGTAGGAAAGAAAATAATTACAGTTCCGGACAACAACTCTATTGCACCCATCAACAGGAAGCTAAATAATTTCAAATTGATAGGCAGCTACAAAACACCATTAGGAATAAAATAGTTAGAAACAAAAAGTCGGTAGAGGGGAAGAGATTAGAGGGGCGGTTTATATGGCAGCGTGTCTAGACTGTGAAGAAGGGTACCAAGGTCTATAGATTAAAGAGGTCTTCTCAGGCCACCGTAGTGCGCAGGTAGCCGGATGGTGGGAGTTGTGGTGGGTCAGAGCGGTGACGTCACTCAGACCATGCCGTGCCTGAGTAAGCTGTGGAACTTCCATAAGAAAATAAAGGAACTATTCTTTCTGCTTTGTTTTTTTCATCTTTTAGAGATTTATATTTTATTCCTTTAGGGAAAATAAAAGTAAGATAACAAATACATAACTTTATTACATTAAAACAACCAAACATATATTTGATGATGTAAATAACTGAAATTTGTTGAGCATTAGACAGTTTAAATTTACAAAATAAATAATGATATATACAAAGTATATGCTTCAATTATGTTCTATATCACGTTGCGAGCTTTTGCATTTTATTTTGCGCTTTTCTTGATGAACTAATACTCCTGTTCAAAACACGAATTCTAAAGAATGTACGACATCTAACAAAAAATTTAATAACTTCGATTGGTAATGTGATGTTATTGCTTTTAAAACACTCGCTAATTAAATCAGTCAGTTTATCTGTGGCGCCTTTTGCAAGTTTTAAATATTTTTTCCCGTGATAACAGAGAAATATTTTTTCCATTGTTTTTAAATGCACCAAAAATTCCTCGCTTGGTTGCAACAGCGTTCCATCTCTTGCACTTACGGCACCAATCCACGAACCATCTCCCTTCGTCGCTGCACTTCCAAGGAATTCATATTCAGGAAACTTACGAGCTATATAACCACCAACGTATTGTAAGCCTCCATCTTCCATCGCATTTCTAATTCTTCTTTTTCAATTTCCAATTCTACATTGTCATCATTTTGCAAATCATTACCAAATTCCACTGGCAAACAAAACGACATAGCCGGCAGGCTTAGCTCTTTTTGGATAGAAGTTTCTTCATCTACATAGGATGCGCTTTGTTCAACAGGAAAGCTGGAAAATGAGGTTGATGTCATCATATCACTATTGCAACTTTCAACGTTGCAGTTTGATCCTAACAGTTTGCTCTCTTTGCCTAGAATGTGGGCTCTGATTCGGTGCTTAAATGCAACGGGTGATGCATGTTGATGACATGAACCCATCTGCCTTATGCAGCCAAAAAAGTGTTCAAGACCATCTTGATTTAGCCTGTAAGTCAGAATATATGATGTTTGAAATATATCTTTGACCATTCTCAGCAGCTTCAATAATGAATTGCATGATTAGATTAAGCCTTTTTGGAAAGGGTAGAGCCTATTGCTTTTCATCACTTTCATTTCTTTAGACAATATGAATCACATCATGCAACGTTTTATTTTGTATGTCCAGATTCATCCCATAGGCATTTCTTGATGGTTTCCTATCACGAGGCACTCGAGAGTTAAATAAATCGAACCAGGTATCTACAAGGCAAATAAACTGACTTGTGGTTTCCCAGTCCTTACCTTCAAGCAAACCTTTGTTACCGAAGTACTGAAGACATTTATATGTTGTTTCGAACAGTAATTGCACCGCTAGTTTAACATTCATGCGTTGCATGCCCATTACATTGATGTGCTTTTCAGAGAGCTTATGTGCTGTCCGTAGATCACTTTTGCTTCTCATAATTAACTCCCTAACTGAACCACAATGAGGAAAACCTATCTCCCGACAATACAAATCCATGATCAAGGAAATTATTCCTTATGAGTTTTATTAGGTGCGGTGCATCGGCAAACACATGTACTTCTCTGTTATCATCTACTGGGTTAACAAATGCAGAATTATCTATATCAATGCCTAAGGAATTCCATAAACTAACATTTGTTGTTCCTAAGTCACTAACCATGGCTACTACAGGAAACCCAGCTTTCTCAACCTGAATAATCAATTTAAAAGGAGATCTTTTTCATGTTAGTGTCGAAATTATAATAAATAATTTGTTTCAGGAAGTCGTAAGTCCTCTGATCATCGCGCACTGTACTTTGGTATGTTTGGGTGGAAATGGTCAAGGCCGCACCTATAGGTCCGGCCTACGTCACGATCTGTACCTGCGCAGAACGGTCATATTTCGGGTCGGGGTTGAGAAGACCTCTTTAATCTATAGACCTTGAAGGGTACTATGGCGAAACTGGCAAATCATGTAAAGAGCGAAGCAAACAACATCTGCAGAACATAAGGCATTATAATCAGACGTCGGCAGTTGCCAAACACTGTTGGGAAAATGATCACAGAATAGACTGGGAAAATATGAGTTTTCTGTACAGGAACACCAACAAAACATCTAGACTGGTTGTAGAGAACGCCTTCATAACTTGCGCCAACAACACGATGGCAGGGAACACCGGAAACGGCTTTGAAGACAGCATATCTAGAAAAATCATATACTCCACAGTAGCAAGGAAACGAAGAAAAAACGCAAGAGAACGCACGGAAAACGGACATCTGGAACCAGGGATCAGAGAAAGACCAAGGTCAAGAGAGGGTGGAGGTCACACAGGAAGAGCTAGGCGATTATAGGATTAAAAGTACCCAGCACACAGATATAAATACAGCCGGACTATGCGTTTGCTCATTGTACGGATACTTGATAATGTGGACTGTTTGTCCAAGAAAATATTTGTAACTTTTTGAATAAAAACTCCATTAAATACCATCCAGTTTGAATGAGGTCCTTTTAGTAATATATATATATGTGTATATATATATATATTTATATATATATATATATATATATATATATATATATATATATATATATATATATATATATATATATATATATATATATATATATATATATACTATAGCTATAAAAGAAGGTGGATCTTCAATTACTCATATTTTTACGTTGTATTTCTCTCTCTCTCTCTCTCTCTCTCAGCAACTCCAGATGAATTAAGCTTCTGAATATCTTCCTATGAGAAGCAGAAATAAAACTCGCTCGCCTCCCCTGAGGCAAGTAATAAACAGATGCATCACTCAAGCACAACGACTGGTGGCCATCTTGATAAAGCCTTAAGCGAAAAGGATAAGCTTCCAAATGCTTCCTGCTCCCAGAAGAATTGCCAGGGAAAGGAATTTCTGTGTGTGAGGAGCAGGTTCCAAAATTATTGGCATAAATGCAAAGGCGAGAAGTGTGTTTGAAGGCCTATCCAAATCAACATCGTTTAGATAAAAGTGTTCTGTTCCTATCACAACAAGTTATCTTATTTAATAGTTGGTTGTATTATATGTTTTAGTTTTTATTCTCTTTTTACTTTTCGCATGTAGGCATTACCTTCCGTGAAAGCTTGCTCTAAAAGCAATGGCCTTTAAGGTTGCTTCATATGACTTTTGGATTATAATTAAAATAAACGTATTTATCTACATCTTTCAGAGGAAATACCCCTATAAGACATGGACGCTACAAGATGTATTTGCACTTAATTGTAATGACCGCAGTATATTGCTGAAACTTTATATGAAAATCAGAGAAATAAAAATCTTCTGTGTTTTTAAACTGAAAAGTGACCCTTTTGAAACGGCAAGATCAAAATTATCAACAGCACCTGATAATTTTTATCAAAATTCGATAAAACTCAACTGATGACCTTAAAATGATAAAATACAATAAAAATGTCACTAAAGAATATTCACGTGAAAATAATCACCCACTCGCAGGGTACCTACAGTTTTATCATAATCACAAAAAATGAATAAATAAAATGCTGAAAAATAGAATTTTGCACATATAATTTACATCATTGAAATGTTTAAAGCAAAAATGTTCTACAACTCTAAGAGTACACAGCTAGTACGCTTCATCAAAACCAAGAAAAATTAAATACTGGCCTATAAAATGACCCGTGACCATGAAAAGAGGGCAAGGTTAAAACTACCCAAAACGATACTTTGGTAAATAGTTCCAAATTTTGAAGGTCAGAGCCTATAAACTTGATAGCCACAAGTATTCGGGGAATAATCTACCAATCTGAGACAAAAAAGAAGACGCGACGGGAGACGAATATAAAAACATCAGAAACATCCTATGATATAATCGATTAATAATAATAATAATAATAATAATAAT
>NC_089781.1:74370012-74460012 GCF_040412425.1 Macrobrachium rosenbergii | reverse complement strand
ACATACATATATATATAATATATATATATATATATATATATATATATATATATATATATATATATATATATATATATATATATATATATATATATATATATATATATATATATATATATATATATATATATATATATATATATATATATATATTAACTTTATCACATACACAATTGTTCTGTGCATTAGTAGAATTACTAAAAGGACCTCATTCAAACTGGATGGTATTTAATGGAGTTTTTATTCAAAAGTTACAAGCTTTCTTGGACAAACAGTCCACATTATCAAGTATCCGTACAATGAGCAAACGCATAGTCCGGCTGTATTTATATCTGTGTGCTGGGTACTTTTAATCCTATAATCGCCTAGCTCTTCCTGTGTGACCTCCACCCTCTCTTGACTTTGGTCTTTCTCTGATCCCTGGTTCCAGATGTCCGTTTTCCGTGCGTTCTCTTGCGTTTTTCTTCGTTTCCTTGCTACTGTGGAGTATATGATTTTTCTAGATATGCTGTCTTCAAAGCCGTTTCCGGTGTTCCCTGCCATCGTGTTGTTGGCGCAAGTTATGAAGGCGTTCTCTACAACCAGTCTAGATGTTTTGTTGGTGTTCCTGTACAGAAAACTCATATTTTCCCAGTCTATTCTGTGATCATTTTCCCAACAGTGTTTGGCAACTGCCGACGTCTGATTATAATGCCTTATGTTCTGCAGATGTTGTTTGCTTCGCTCTTTACATGATTTGCCAGTTTCGCCATAGTACCCTTCTTCACAGTCTAGACACGCTGCCATATAAACCGCCCCTCTAATCTCTTCCCCCTCTACCGACTTTTTGTTTCTAACTATTTTATTCCTAATGGTGTTTTTGTAGCTGCCTATCAATTTGAAATTATTTAGCTTCCTGTTGATGGGTGCAATAGAGTTGTTGTCCGGAACTGTAATTATTTTCTTTCCTACCAAATGTTCCTTTTCAATCCTTTCCCTCTCCCCAAAATAGTTTTTCCTTGCTTTGATATGTGCCCACTCCCACCAATACTTAGGGTAGCCTAATCTCCTAAAACTCTCCCTCAGGTAATCCAACTCTTCGTCTAAAAATTCGGGACTGCAAATCCTATAAGCCCTGATGGCCAGCCCTGTCATTAATCCTATTTTTATTTCTTTCCTATGACTGGAGAACCTATGTATGTATGAATTGGTGTGTGTCTTCTTCCTGTATACCTTGAATTTTAAATTCTCCCCTACCCTCTTGACCAGGACATCCAAGAAAGGAATTTCTCCTTCCTTCTCTTCTTCTAATGTGAACTTGATGTGTTCATTTAGTTTATTTATGTTTTCTAAAAACTTGTGTAGATCTTCCTTTCTCCCTTGTAAATGATCAAGATGTCATCAACGTATCTTACCCATTTACGATATTTAAGTTCCTTTATTTACTTTGCCCACCTCTTCCTTTTCAAACCATTCCATAAAGATGTTGGCTAGAATTGGTGAAAGACTTGAACCCATGGCCACGCCATTTTTTTGTATATAATGGTTTCGCCCCACTTGAAAACATTAACGCTGAGGGCCGCTGTTAGCATTTTTATTAAAACGTCATGATCTATGTCGCATGTATAGACCCCCCCCCATATTCTTTTTATTATTTCCATGGTACGTTAGTGAACAGGAAGTTACATCCAAACTTGCAAATTTGCAGTCTTTTACGTTAATTTTTGGATAATTCGTCTATCAGGTTCATGATAGACGAATTATCCAAAATTAACGTAAAAGACTGCAAAATTTGCAAGTTTGATGTAACTTCCTGTTCACTAACGTACCAGTAAAGACGACGATGGAAATAATAAAAAGAATATGGAGGAGGGGTCTATACATGCGACATAGATCATGACGTTTTAATAAAAATGCTATAGACCTTGAAGGGTACTATGGCGAAACTGGCAAATCATGTAAAGAGCGAAGCAAACAACATCTGCAGAACGTAAGGCATTATAATCAGACGTCGGCAGTTGCCAAACACTGTTGGGAAAATGATCACAGAATAGACTGGGAAAATATGAGTTTTTCTGTACAGGAACACCAACAAAACATCTAGACTGGTTGTAGAGAACGCCTTCATAACTTGCGCCAACAACACGATGGCAGGGAACACCGGAAACGGCTTTGAAGACAGCATATCTAGAAAAATCATATACTCCACAGTAGCAAGGAAACGAAGAAAAAACGCAAGAGAACGCACGGAAAACGGACATCTGGAACCAGGGATCAGAGAAAGACCAAGGTCAAGAGAGGGTGGAGGTCACACAGGAAGAGCTAGGCGATTATAGGATTAAAAGTACCCAGCACACAGATATAAATACAGCCGGACTATGCGTTTGCTCATTGTACGGATACTTGATAATGTGGACTGTTTGTCCAAGAAAGCTTGTAACTTTTTGAATAAAAACTCCATTAAATACCATCCAGTTTGAATGAGGTCCTTTTAGTAATATATATATATGTGTATATATATATATATATATATATATATATATATATATATATATATATATATATATATATATATATATATATATATATATATATATACTGGCAAAGAAGGTGGATCTTCAATTACTCATATTTTTACGTTGTATTTCTCTCTCTCTCTCTCTCTCTCTCTCTCTCTCTCTCAGCAACTCCAGATGAATTAAGCTTCTGAATATCTTCCAGATGAGAAGCAGAAATAAAAACTCGCTCGCCTCCCCTGAGGCAAGTAATAAGACAGATGCATCACTCAAGCACAACGACTGGTGGCCATCTTGATAAAGCCTTAAGCGAAAAGGATAAGCTTCCGCATGCTTCCTGCTCCCAGAAGAATTGCCAGGGAAAGGAATTTCTGTGTGTGAGGAGCAGGTTCCAAAAATTATTGGCATAAATGCAAAGGAGAGAAGTGTGTTGCGAAGGCCTATCCAAATCAACATCGTTTAGATAAAAGTGTTCTGTTCCTATCACAACAAGTTATCTTATTTAATAGTTGGTTGTATTTTATGTTTTAGTGTTTATTCTCTTTTCACTTTTCGCATGTAGGCATTACCTTCCGTGGAAGCTTGCTCTAAAAGCAATGGCCTTTAAGATTACTTCATATGACTTTTGAATTATAATTATAATAAACATATTTATCTACATCTTTCAGAAGAAATACCCTATAAGACATGGACGCGACAAGATGCATTTGCACTTAATTGTAATGACCGCAGTATATTGCTGAAACTTTATATGAAAATCAGAGAAATAAAAATCTTCTGTGTTTTTAAACTGAAAAGTGACCCTTTTGAAATGGCAAGATCAAAATTATCAACAGCACCTGATAATTTTTATCAAAATTCGATAAAACTCAACTGATGACCTTAAAATGATAAAATACAATAAAAATGTCACTAAAGAACATTCACGTGAAAATAATCACCCACTCGCAGGGTACCTACAGTTTTATCATAATCACAAAAAAAATGGATAAATAAAATGCTGAAAAATAGAAGTTTGTACACATAATTTACATCACTGAAATTTTTTAAATAAAAATGTTCTACAACCCTAAGAGTACATAGCTAGTACGTTTCATCAAAATCCAAGAAAAATTAAATACTGACCTTTAAAATGACCTGTGACCATGAAAAGAGGGCAAGGTTAAAACTACCCAAAACGATACTTCGGTAAATAGTTTCAAATTTTGAAGATCAGAGCCCATAAACTTGCTAGCCACAAGTATTTGGGGAATAATCTACCAATCTGAGACAAAAAGAAGACGCGACGGGAGACGGACATAAAAACATCAGAAACATCTTATGATATAATCGATTGATTAATAATAATAATAATAATAATAATAATAATAATAATAATAATAATAATAATAATATTAAAGTCATCGTGGGCTTTCAATTATCCCTCAGAAGTAAAACATAACAGGATATTAAAGAAATGATCCACTTTAGCCTTATATAAATAAAACCTATTCATATTGCATGCAATTATTATTCTCCCGACATTAACATAAAAGAATATTGCTAGGGATCAGAGCAAGCACCATGTGAGAACAGGTTAAATGAGAGAAGAAATTTCTAAAAATGAAGACTATATTGCGCATAAAATACTTAACGTCAATGACAGGTGAACTGCCTAATACTACTAAAATGTAAAAATGCCTAGTTCTTGTTATGTAACTAAAAATCCCTTCCTATACACATGAATCTTTACAATGTAACGGTTAAATGTAAAAGGAAAATCTCCTTCTAAGGGCAATTACATTGAATTATACGAATACCTAATTACAACATAAAGTACGTCCAAGCACACATCCACGGCCTTGGACCTTGAAAATGTATTGAAAATCCTGAAAATCCTTGGTAGATCCTTGTTTTACTTTTCCTGTGGCCTCAGATATGTATGTGTGTAAGTATTATGTCTGTGTGTATGTGTGTACATATATATATATATATATATATATATATATATATATATATATATATATATATATATATATATATATATATACACATACAGTATATGTAAATATAAATATATATATATATATATATATATATATATATATATATATATATATATATATATATATATATATATATATATATATATTACAGTTATGTACAGGACTTTGTTGATACCACAAATAAACTTGAAGAAAAAGACCTAATTCAGAATCGATAAGAATCTACTTCTCAGAACTATATAAGGTGCAATTTTATATGGCGAAAGGCAAAAGTTCCTTCACATCAGACAAAACAAGGGCATTTTTTCGTACCACGAATACATCATAATCTAAACTTACTGTCATGTTGCTTTTTTGGTAAACCCAAGTTCCCTGCCATTATCCATTGTAAACGCCCAGTCTCCGTAAATAGCAACGAAATTGAGTTTCTTTCACAACTGACAGGTATATTTCGTATCCAATCCTAAAATGCTCTTTGCGATAGGTTTTTCAGTCTATGGACATCGCATGACACTTGCCATTCTTATTTCTTCTACAATTTTATATCGGTGTTCTATTTTTGGTTGGCTTTGTTCAAACTATATATAAACCGTACTTCCACTTTTTAATAATGATGGAAGCAGAATAGCAACAATACAACGGAATTTGAGAAATGTAAAACAACGATTAAACAGATAGGGTGTCATCTGTGTGTGCGACACACACACAAATATTTATATATATATATATATATATATATATATATATATATATATATATATATATATATATATATATATATATATATATATATATATATATATATATATATATATATATATATATATATATATATATATATATATATATATATATATATATATATATATATATATATATATATATATATATATATATATATATATAGTCACGTTAGCGCTGCCGTGTGTTTGGAAAAGTGGCTCTAAATAGGATTTTTGATAACTACACCTGACTGAGGGTGGCTGAGCTCCGGTGAACAGGAAAAGTTAAACGTGAAAAATACTCAAAATTTACCAATAAATGCAAGGGTTGGAGGTAAACTTAAGATGTCCACTACATAGTATAATTCAGTAATTCGATCAGGAGATAAAATATGTACAGGAGTTATCTATGGAGCTCTGTGGCATTGTCAAGAATTACGTTACACAAAAGAATCACAAAGTACTTAAGCAAAGTGTCACAACTGCAACTCTTATACTCTAGGCCTTTCGTAGGCTAACAAGTAATGGACATCAGGGAGGATCCAAATGTTGCACAGTAGGGGGTACAATGAGTGAGAACGTTACACTGTTGATAGTCCAGATATCTTAACTGGATATGGAACCTGCATATGCAGAAAGGTGGCACCGTTGATCTACAGTTGATACCACGCAACAGGGACTCGATGTTACGATCTGCAAGAGCAGGAATGTTGAACACATACGAATGGGATCGAGTAAAATAACAATGCATTCGCGTAAGCAAAATAATAGTTACAAGTTAACACAAGTACACAAATGAAAGTTAAACTATGGAACTATTGATCACAATTCCACCACAATCAAAATTGCAGGAATCTCTGAGGGAGAGGATCAGGAATATGGGTACAGGAATTAAGAGAATAAGTATATAAGCACAGGTAGGTTACAGGTAAGGGGCTGACAAACAACTTCCAATCACATTACCTTAGGTCCATAGGGTGCCAGCTGAATCGTTGTCACTCAGGGTTCCCACACCAGAGGGAAATATGACGAAGGATAGGGGCGCTGGCAGTCTAATAGGGCATCAGCAAGCAGAGGTGAGTGGCTGGATATGACAATCTTTGGCATAGGCAGTATAGGAACTGTTTCAAATAGGACTCGAGCGGAAGTCTCTCAGTGACTTCTGGGCAGAGGGACATGAACAGTTAATGCAGCAGGGTGATGTCAGTGGGATGCGGCTAGTAGAGGGCGTCCAATGGCGTGAAGTCGGGTGAGAAGACTAGAATAGTAGTGCAGGGTCAACTACCAGTGGTGTGTGTGTGTGTGTGTGTGTGTGTGTGTGTGTGTGTGTGTGTGTGGTGCCAGGAGGATGGTGTCATAGAGTGGTGTTGTAGAGGTAGCTAGCGTGGGGATACTAGCAGTGTATCTTCAGAAGTAGGTTGAGCAGAGTGTCTACAAGCAGGGAGACATCTGAAGGGGGACTAGCATAGGTTATGCTAGCAGTGTGACTTCTGAAGAGGGAATAGAGCATCCTTGGTTTGCCAGGGACAGTATATATACCACAGTCCGCTGGTGACAGTTGTATTTTGACACTTCTGACAGCCTCTTCTTAATGGGTCCTCCACTGTCCTCCTTCACAGTCAGGTACCTAGAAAGGTCACAGTATGGCGGCCAGATAAAGGTTTCAAGAGAAGAGATGTCAATGGGGTGCCAATCAGATGGGAGAACCAAGGGATTTGTAGGCAGGGATGAAGGTGTTAGTAGGCGGAGCCGCAGTGTGGGTCAGGTCAAGAAAGGTGACCCTTGATGGCAGCGCAGGTAGTTGGGAAGGAGGGGATACCCAGAAAAAATGCAAAGGGGCACACGTGACTGGGGAATTGAGTAGGAATTGAGTACAATAGTAAAAATAGAAGGAACTCGCAAAGCAGGCATGCTACTTGCAAGCAGATTCTAAGAATGTCACCTTAGGGGAGCATTACTAGGGTCAGGTCAGATCAGTAATGACTTGTGGTACTTGGTCTCTCATTAGACACCTGCATTGGCTTAACTGAGCCTGGGAAAAAAATGGGAATGCTTGGTGCAAAAACATCAAAACAACTAGTACTTCTTTTGAAATGTACATTAATTCATAGGGGGAAAATGAAAATAATTTACTTTAACTTATAAGCAAAAATCAAGAGGGAAAAATCAACACAAACGGCAAAGACGTTTGTTACAATATATATATTCATATATATAAACTTCCGTCACTGGAAAAACAACAATATTGTAGGGTTCCACGTGGACCCCACACACCGTCATCTCACCTAGCTTGTTAATCTCCTCACAACATCTTAGCGTGCAAAACATGCGGACACAAGAAACACAGCATACGTCAAGCATCTTTTATACATATATCTCCATTCATATCATTGTCATGTTAAATGTATCTTTATTACCATACACATTACAATGTCAGCATTTCAGCCAAATGTACCATAGCTTCAATCATGCCTTGTATATCAATTTATATGTGTATAATCATCTGTCAACAAACACAAATGAATGTGTGGTGACCTCTGTTTTTGTTTGCCTAGTGTCGGACGCTGCATTTATGTTTGCAAGAGTTACTGACCTGTCTGTTTGTCTGAATAAATTACTAAGTTTGTAGATGCTGACTCTTACTTATGCCTCCACTACATTGGTGACCACGGGGATGACTGATCCAGCCAACCCCAACGATGCTAGCCTCTCCATACGTCTACCTCCATTTACACCCCACAACCTAGAAGCTTGGTTCTTCAAGGTGGAAACAATCTTCCAATCAAAGACAATCACCTCCTCCACACACAAAACAAATGCTGTCCTCGAATTCCTGCCGGACGACGTCTTCGAGCAAGTTGCAGGATGGCTCGCAGAACTTTAAACCCCTGTCACCTACAAATTACTGAAGGACCAGGTGAAGTCATCCTTCAGCACCCCACCCGCGTAAAGAACCAAGAAATTCCTCAACTACATGGGGGCACCCATAGGAAACGAGTGACCACCGCACATCTACAAACAGTTGTGGCAGCTCATCACGCTACCCAACACAGACGGCCAACCTGAGTCATACATAGACCTTGTGAGAGAGGTACTCCTCACAAGATTACCCTGCCAAAGAGTGGCCGCCATGCCCAATGCTTCCACCATACCAATTGAAGAATCCCTGAAGTTGGTCAACACAGGGCACATGGCCCAGACGACGGTGCAGCCAATACAGCCACCAACAGCTGTGGCAGCACCACAATGGGCCCAGCAGTAAATCAACATGGAATCCAACAGTGACCCAGAAGGACCATCCACCCCCATCTACAAATGAAACTTCCCCAAGTAATTCATCAGAGGGAAGACCAGACAGAAGAAAGATGAACAACCAGAGGGGATGTGCTACTTCCACTGGAGATTCGGGAAGAAAGCTAAAAAAACATGGAAGAGGGTCACACCCGTGACCCATCCAACTAAACGTCAGCAGCGAGCAGACTGGTTTCCTCATACGAGAAACTGAGTCTCCCCACCAATGTTTTTCTTCCGGGTATGAACGTAGAGGCTCCACATGCTTCTTCATCAGGGATGAAAGGGCAGACACAGACTTTCTTGTTGACACCAGAGCATGGAGGCATTAGTGGTAGCCAGTCCCAATGAACGACTCAACCCCACTCCACCTACCAACCTCAACATACCCACTGCCAGCGGAGCACCACTCAAGGTGTACGGGAGGCAGGATATGGACATGTCATTCAGTGGGAAAGACTACAGCTGGACATTCATCATGACAGATATGATGATAGCACTGTTAGGAACAGACTCACAACCTGCTAATGGACATAGCATTGAAACAACTGACCCCGAAAACATCTCTGACATCATCTCACCAACAGCCACGCAGACGAACTACCACCACACCGTCACTACAGCAGCAGAGATGACACCTCCGGAAATATGACAACTTCTACAAGACTACAGAGAGGTCTTCAAAGATGACCTGCAGCAAGACTTAACCAAACCAGCAAAACACAACATCCAGCACCATCTAGAAACCAAAGGCCCCTGATCCATTCACATTTCGGTTGTTTGGCCCCTTAGAAGCTCACCTATGCCAAACAAGTGTTCAAGAAGATGGAGAATGCGGCAATATGCCAAAAAGCCCCCAGCCTGTGGGCATCCCCCTTCACAAGGTTCCAAAACTCGACAGAAAGGTACCCGTTGCCGAACATAGTAGACATAACCAGCCAGATGAATGGAGCAAAGATCTTCACCAAAATAGACCTGCTGAAGGGATACTTCCAAGTTCCAGTAGCAAAGGAAGATATAGCGAACACTGCGATCATCACGCGCTTCGACACCTACATGTTCAACTACAGCTGTTTCGGCCTTTACAAAGCAGGGGCAAACCTTCCAAAAACTCATGGATGAACTGCTTGGCAACCTTCTGTTCTGCATGGTCTATGTCGATGATATCCTCATATTTAGTCCCAACCTCAAGCAGCATCTCAATGACGTCGAAAAAGTACTGCAAACACTCAAAGAAAATGGACTAATAGTAAGGGAAGACAAATGTGAATGGGCAAAGAAAACGGTGGAATTCCTGTGGCATCAAGTAAGCCCAGAGGGCATTAAGCCCCTACCAGAAAAAGTAAAAGCAATCACCGAATTCCCAAAACCAACAACAATTACAGCATTACAAGAATTTTCAGGGCTAATCAACTATTACCATAAATTCATCCCTAACATTGCTCAAAAAAGTTAGATTGGTCAGAAAATCAAGATAATGCATTTCTTTTAACAAAATAAGCATTAACCTCTGCAACCACATTAATTTTTCCTCTACCCTAAAGGTCCCTCACATTGACAAAAGACACAAGTAACACGGTGATGGGCGCCATACTAGAGCAGGACACAGATGATGGTCATTGTCCGCCAGTGTTCTTCAGCAAGAAGCTAACGACAGCAGAACAGAAATACTCCACTTTCAACAGGGAGCTTCTAGCAGTCTACAAAGCCATTTGCCATTTCTGCCACATGCTTGAGGGACGACTGTTTGTCATGCAAACAGGCCATCAACCCTTGGTGCACGCCTTCGCAAAGTAAGCAGACGTATGATCAGCACAGCAACAGCGGCACCTGTCAGCAATAGCTGAACACTCCTAAACCACCAAACACTGTGACAGAAGCACTATCAAGAAACTGTGTCAACACCATCCAGTTCGGGATAGGCTGTCCAGAAATATCAGAAGCACAAAGAGACGACGCAGACCTACAGCGACTGCGGCAGGACAACACTGCCCTTACATGGAGTGACCTGTCAATCAACAGTGGAGAGACAACCATTGCCTGTGAAAAACACACCCTCGCTCCTACTAGCCAGAAGGCCTAAGAAGAAAAGCCTTCACACTAGCCCACAACCTGTCCCACCCATCAGGCCGGCCAACTGCCCAAATCATAGCAGAGCGTACATCTGGTGGGGAATGAAAAAGGACATATAAAACTGGACGAGAGAATGCATTCCGTGTCAGACATCAAAATTTACAAGACACATAGAGAGCGGGATAGGAGAGTTGCACACAACATACCGCCAACTCGCCCACATCCACATCAACATAGTGGGACCCCTAACCCCCTCCGAGGGGTACAGATACCTGTTCACCATCATCATCAGAAATACCAGGTGGCCCAAAGCAATAATGATACGGCAAAAGATGGTGGAAAGCTTCGTGAAAACCCTCATTGGATGAATCAGCAGACACGGAGTACTGCAGGTCATCACGAGTGACAGGGGAGACAACTTCACGTCCACCCTGTGGAACGCCCTCACAGACAGTTTGGGGACAAAGATAACACACACAACGGCCTACAATCCAGAAGCTGATGGCATCATCGAAAGGTTACACCGGTCGTTGAGACCATCACTCACTGCCAGATGTCAAGGCAGGAGTTGGAGAATGGAGTTACCGTGGGTCTTACTGGACCTAAGAATGACATGGCATGCAGTATTTAATGCATCTCCAGCTTCTTCTTCTTTTCTTCTTTTTCTTTTAACGTGCTTTTATTCCCATTTTTGTATGGGGTACGCACGATGCCTTCTTTTGAAGGACTTTTTGATTTGGCTTTGGGGTAGACCTGTGGTCTCGATCGGCTGCCCTGCCTCAGAAGTCCTATATGGCCAAGCGCTAACATTGCCAGCAGATGTCTTTCAAGATCAAATGAGTCCATCATCCCCATCCGACACCTGAAAATCAGGAGAACAGAAAATGCCAGCTAAGACGACCTATTATGTGACCAGAAAAGTGTACACCCCAGTGAGCTGCTGAATGCAAAATACATGTTCACTTGGGTAGACACACGCAAAAACCCCCTCTCCCAAGCCTACTCAGGACCATACCATTTCATCCAGAGACAACAAAAAGCCTACCAGATGACAGTGGATGGCAGGACGACGTGGGTCTCCATCAACCACCTAAAGCCAGCATACATCCCAGACACCGGCCTACAACATGGAACCCTACAAGACTCCCCCCTATGGACCCCAGACACCATCATCTCACCTGGCTCGCTAATCTCCTCACAACAACATCTTCTTGCGTGAAACACGCAGACACAAGAAACACAACATACATTACACATCTTTTATACATATATCTCCATTCATATTATTGTCATGTTAAACGTATCTTTATTACCATACGCACTACAATGTCAGCATTTCAGTCAAATGTACCATAGCTTCAATCATGCCTTGTATATCAATTTATATGTATATATTCATCTGTCAACATACGCAAATGACTGTGTGGTGACCTCTATTTTCGTTCACCTAGTGTCGGATGTTACATATCCGCTCACAAGAGTTACTGACTTGTCTGTTTGTTGTCTGAATAAATTAGTAAGTTTGTAGAAGCTGACTCTTGCTCAAACCTTCGCTACAATGTAAAATATAAAGACAGCAAGTGGCCTTGAGGAAATTGGTACAACAGAATTCAAGATCTTCCACCATAATTGTAAGGCATTTACAAGCAAGCTTAAATCTACTTTGTACTTCTAATGCAGAATGGGGTCCAGTGGCTATGGACCTACACATGAATTTATGTTCTTTTCGTTTGTTGGCTGAATTAATTCAGACTATGAGATTTCTGGGAACAATATATGTACATCTTATTATACTGCTTCCAAAAACCTCATATAGAATCTCAGTAATCCTTATCAATTGACTATTGACTCTCCATGGTTTACCTAGTTCACCGATTTAATCCTAGATTGTTTTTCTTCCCTTGAAGGACTACTCAAAAGTAATGAACCATGCATTAATATAGTTATATACTCCTTGAATCTTATCCATTTTCAGTAAAAACAAGTCTTCTTTGCAATCTTTTGTTTCAATATATGTAGTTTGCTTGAAAATACCTAAGATTAGGAGCGAAAGACCTTGCACTCCAAAGTTTCTTTTTCTATATATGGCTATGTATATATATATATATATATATATATATATATATATATATATATATATATATATACATATATATGTATATATATATATGTATATATATATATATATATATATATATATATATATATATATATATATATATATATATATATATATATATATATATATATATATATATATATATATATGAGAGAGAGAGAGAGAGAGAGAGAGAGAGAGAGAGAGAGAGAGAGAGAGAGAGAGAGAGAGAGAGAGAGAGAGAGAGAGAGAGAGCGAAAAAAGAACAGCAATAAACAAAGTCTAACAGTCCGTGTTCATCAAATTATCTTAGGAACGACTTCTCTTCTGGAATTCTGAAACCTAATTCATATTTCATAAAAGATAGAGTAATAAAAAACTCACAGATTGTATAAACTAAGTAATATTTGTTTTGATGTAATTTGTGGAATTTTTTGTGAGAATATGGAGTAACCTTACCAGCAGAAACTGCCTGACAATTTTGGTGGAAAAGATTTTACTGAAATATATTAATAAATAAATGAAGACCTTTTTCCTATAAGGTCTCTCTCGTAATGAATAGTTTATTAGGTGTGTGTGTGTGTGTGTGTGTGTGTGTGTGTGTGTGAGAGAGAGAGAGAGAGAGAGAGAGAGAGAGAGAGAGAGAGAGAGAGAGAGAGAGAGAGAGAGAGAAGAGATAATGCAAATGAAAGATATGTGATTATATCTTCGTACGTTTACACATCATAGATGCACTTTATGACTTAGATAGATAAAAAGAAAAGGGTGTTTTGCTTCATCTTAATATGGATACAAAAAATTATCAAAATAATTTGACATTATGATGACACAAACACACGCATGCATGCGCACCCACACAAATATTTATATACAGTGTACATATATATATGTTTATATATATATATATATATATATATATATATATATATATATATATATATATATATATATATATATATATATATATATATATATATATATACACACACACATATATATATATATATATATATATATATATATATATATATATATATATATATATATATATACATAGTACCTATGTATGTATGTATACTGTATATATACATATGTGCACTCTCTAATGGTATATTATGAGAGGAACCATATAATAGCTGTTGACTTCGATTTGCAGCTGGTGTGATTCGCTCTTTTAGCAGTGTTAGTGAATAAGAACAGCCCCTGTGGGAAACGGTTCCATGCGGCCATAGAATGTGAGTAACATAACTCATTAACACATATCTTTTCAGAAATTATGTGGAATACCCATTTTGTGTTACAGAGAAACTCCTTTGTTCTCCATTATGCATTTTTCTGTTTTGTTTTCCATTATGCATTTTTCCATTTTAAATGCTGATTTTCTTATACACCGTTTCAGGTTGTAATATTTATGTGTTTCTTTTAACAGGAATTCTGGGTTCGTCCTGTGAGGACGAATATTTTGGAAGTGGTGTTCTTTTAACATACTATATGACATTTGTTTTGGTCTAAAATAATTATGACTTTTTTTATTTTGTTTAATGACCAGGGTGTTAGTCACTAGTATTGGTTGGTCTACAATCATTAATTCGATTGATTGTGAATCCCCCAGTGTTGAAGTTTCCTGATTTGGAACGTTCTTTCACATTGGTAACGGATGGGAGTTATGATGGTATAGGGACATGCCTTATGCAGAAGTTCGATGGAAGACTCCATCCAATTGTATTTTACAGTGGGAAGTTTAAGACACGGGGTAGTAATGAACTTATGGTCGGTAGTGGACAAAAAGGCCTTTGCTGTAGTATCTAGTTCAGTTCATTTTAAAATGTTATTGATGGGCAATCAAGTAGAGGTTCTGAAGGATCATAAACCATTCTTGGATCTTTTCAGTAAGCCGGATCTTTCCCCTAAAAAGGCTAGGTGGTATCTGACAAGCAGGGATTTTGATGCCAAGCTTAGGTGTATAGAGGGTAGATATAATGTTCTAGTGGACATCCTTAGTAGAAGTTTTTCTGATGCAGATGGTACTCATGTATGTTATGTATCTGGAGATTAAATAGATTGGGATATTAGTTTAGTAGAGGCTAAGCATGATGAAAATGAGATTTTGGCAGATGCAAGTGTTTCTTAGAGGGAAATTAGTTAGGAAGGATTATAAGTTGCCTTTTCCAGGGCTCGAATTAGAGGGTAATTTGTTAGTTAGGAAGATTAAATACAGACTGAGGAATAGTGATGATAAGGGTGATATGACGCAAGTAGGTGTTCCTACGAGTTTCAGTGCCTACGGTTCTGGATATTGTTCACTGTAGATTTGGCAGTCCGCATTTGAGTATTGAGAAGACGTCATTCATGTCAGTGGAAGACTTTGTGAGAGGTTGTTCAGTTTGTAATGCGTGTAAGCCATTGAGGGTCGTTTCTTGTAAATTGGGGTAATTTTCTATTCCCAGCAGGCCGTGTTCCAGGGTCCATATGGATCTTTTAACCAATTTCTGTGAATCCCGTTATGGCCATAGGCACCTGTTGGTGGTTGTTGACGAATTAACTAGCTTCATGGAGATTTTTCCGTTGAAGAACAAAACAGTGGAGTAGGTGGCAGTCGCATCCTTTAAGGATATATTTGTCATTATGGGGTTTCTGAGGTGATGGTTACAGACAATGGGAGAGAATCTGTGAACATGATGTTAGAGTGTCTTGCGGATGTAATGGGCAATCAGAAAGTCACCATTATTCCCTATAGACCAAAAGCTAATGGGCTGTGTGAGTGGGCAAATAGGAAAGTTATTGAAGCTCTCAGAATGACTGTAGGGGGGAATGATGTAAATGGGATCGATATATTCCACAGGTGCATCATAGCATTAATTCCATTGTCAGTGATACCATTGGAATGTCTCCCAACGAAGCGCTGTTTGGTTACCCAGGGCAGGATGCGTTCGATTTGTTACCCATTCCATTGGGGGATGAGACTGTAAGGGTGCTTGTTTCCACAGCAAAAGAGAGGATTGCAGTCTTGCTAGGAATCTTGAAATGAAAACGCGGGATATGGTGGAGAGAAGCGATGTAAAGCCGGATAGAGTTAAAGTTGCTGTGGGAGATAGGGTTATTGTGGAAATAAATGTCAGGAATCAGTTGAACTATAAGCTAGGTCCTAAATTTGAAGGTCCTTTTCGTGTTGTAGAAGTAAAGAAGGGGAATAGATTTGTCGTTCTAGATGAGAATACAGGTGTGTCTCGGTTGACACATATATCTAAAATTAAAACGACTGGTCAATGGGAATCTTATGGGTTAATTCCTGTGTTGTACTGTGATTCTGATCATTTTTCCCCTCTTTTTCTGTGTTTTTTAATGGGTTAAAGGGGCGTGACTAGTAGTTTTTTTTTTAACTGGGGGGACGTTGATCCATATAGTTATACAAATCTTTAATTGTCCGAGTTCAGTTTTTTGCTCTTGTGTGTTGCAATACTTAGTTAAAATTAGGTGTAAATCACCATAGGGTTTCATAGATATACGGGTCCCTTTTTTTTCCAT
This sequence comes from Macrobrachium rosenbergii, assembly GCF_040412425.1. Taxonomy (NCBI): domain Eukaryota; kingdom Metazoa; phylum Arthropoda; class Malacostraca; order Decapoda; family Palaemonidae; genus Macrobrachium; species Macrobrachium rosenbergii. Next base: position 74,443,823 of record NC_089781.1, on the reverse strand, counting down.
TTCGAGATCTGGTAACTTTCAGATTCTTTCTTTTGTTTTTTATGCTGTTTTTTATGCTGAAGTTTCGTATTCCCATGATTTTGGGAGTCGTGGCATGGGTTAGTTTTGTAGTGAGGTTAGGCCCAGGTGTTATTATACAAGAATATAGTGGAGCGTAGTTGTCGTTTGACACAATATCTTTGAGTATAGAGTTTCAGAATAAAGTTCTGGTACTTAGGAAATTTTTTTTGGGGGGTGAGATGAATACTGGACGGAATCAGTCTGATTTGTTAAGGGGTTGGCTAACCGAAGTTAATGCTACAGCAGTTAGGGTTCAGGATAGGATTACGAAGACTTTAACAAGGCTTCCAAATTTAGGTGTTTTGGTTTTTCATTTCTCTTCTAGAAGGAATAAGATTGCTAATTTGCTGAGAACTGAGCAGGTATCAGCAATGTTTGCTAGCCAAGGTAAAACTTTGATGACTTTACGAAATAGTTATGAGAAATTATGGGAAGGTTTTGAGCGTTAAAGAACTTCTTTAAATGGGTTATTGGTCACAGTTGATAGGATGGGGAGAGGTTTAGATGTTACGGTAGCTTTGTCTTCCTGTCAAACTACCTTGCTGAATATTGAGCAAAGAGCGGAATCCGTGTAATAGGAATTTCAAAGTCAGGTTAAGGCAGTGGTTACAGCTTCTAAGGGGGAATTTTGGGAGATATTTTACATCTCAGGTGTTTAGAATCGCCTGTAATGAATTCAGCATATCTGTATGGTTCTCAGGTAATTTTTACTGGGAAGAATTTCTATTAGTAGTATCTTAAAGTTAGTGTACCTGATAGGGGGGTGATTGTGGAAATTCCAGTTAGCAACTTGGAACTGTTTCATAGTTTTATTATACGACCTTTCCTTAGTGGTTTTGATGGTTCAGTAATAGCATGGGATAGTGAGGAGACTATGCACCTTTTGGGTTAACTGTCGACATGACTGCCTTATGTTATACACTACTTCCTTGCAGCAGCGCCTTATGGAATGACTTCTATAAGCCTCAGCTGATGCAAGTTAGATATGGGGGCCATCTACGTTATGACTGAAGATTTCTACGACTGCGATTTTATGAGAAGATCCATGGTTTTTTGGAGAGATGTCGGGCGGGACGTCTACAAGTCGCCGTCGTTGCTGGGAGACATCTGTTTGGCGAAAAGGATTCATGGGCGCCACATTCAACATGGGCTTGTGCAGTCGCAAGCCATTCCGGATAGTTGGATCGTCAAGAATTCAAGATGTGAAGAGAAACATGGGCTTGTACAGTCACAAGCCATCCAGAATATTTGGATCATCAAGAATGCAAGAAGTGAAGTGATGCGTTCTACAATGAACTGTTTATTGGAATGACAGCCGTGTACATGAGACAAGTGACTTTCATGTCTAGTGCATATTGTTTGCTGTGATTTTTGGAGCTGGCCCCTACTGAACTTTCATTATGGATATTTGTCGTACCTGGGAGGGGGCACCCAGGGGTAGGTGGGCCAAGCTCCTATTAAGACTTTTAGGAAACTGTGTGCTGGTCTGTGAAATGGGGTATATCTGGTGCAGGTGGCATTTATGTTGACGTTGGTGGTTTCCGTGGTTAGATACAGCGGGTATCTGATGCGTTCACTTGTGCCTTCTGATCATGGCCAAAGTGCATGGAGGCAACGTGACAGATTGATGGAAGCATTGTGAACCTGACGATCGTCACGCTTACGGGGAGGGGTTATTAAGTGAGTGCGTGCATATGTGCACTCTCCAATACAATAGCTATTGACTTCGATTTGCAACTGGTGTGATTCACTCTTTCAGCAATGTTAGTGAATAAGAACAGCCCCTGTGGGAAACGGTTCCATGCGGGCATAGAATGTGAGTAAGATAACTTGTTAACACTTATACCTTTTCAGACATTATGCGGAATACCCACTTTGTGTTGCAGTGAAACTCCTCTGTTCTCCATCATACATTTTTCCGTTTTGTTCTCCATTATGCATTTTTACGTTTTAAATGTTGATTTTCTTATACACCATTTCAGGTTGTAATATATGATATGTTTCATTTAACAGGAATCCTGGGTTCATCCTGTGAGGATGAATATTTTGGAAGTGGTGTTCTTTTAACACACCATATGTCATTTGTTTTGGTCTAAAATAATTATGACTTTTTTATTTTGTTTAATGACCAGGGTGTTAGTCACTAGTATTGGTTGGTCTAGAATCATTAATTCGATTGATTGTGAATCTGAGTTGCCTCTAGTTATGATTTCCATTTTTATGGGGTGTGAGTCACTCCATTGCATGACCGTAGTTTTTGCGGAAATGCTTTCGTTAAATTTGCAAATAAAGTCTAGTTTTGTATCTCGGTGTTTTATTCCAGTAGACTTTGTCTGAGGATAGGCACAGAGAGAGGAGTCGACGAGAGAGAAAAAATGTGCTGACCCAGTGCTGGCCATTGCTACCGTAGGATCTCCGGGATGTAAGATGATATGACGTTCTTAAAACAGATGCAGTAAGAGATTATGACCCTAATTGACCTTGTTGAAGGGCATAAATGCTTGAGTGGCTAACCAGGATGTGAAAAGAATATTTGGATGAGGAAAAAGTTTCCAAGGTATTATTGTGAATAAGAGAGTAATAGAAGAAAAGCAAGAATTATGTTAAGAGTATCGTCGGATTTTGATTGCAAGTCAGATTGGTAAAGGATAAATATTGCGGGTTTACACAATAATGAGGCGTGCAGACGAACTGTTCGTTATGAATCCATTATGTGAGAACCCTGGAGGTCAAAAGAAAAGTTATAATTCCAGTAGTGGATTTAAAATGAAGCTTATCATAGCACTAATAGAGAGGGGATGAGGAGGGTGTTGAAGATCTAAGGTGGAGACAATGCAAGCAAAACAGCGTACAGTATGCAGCAGAAAGAGTTACTGGTTTGGAGTAAAAGATTCTGTAACAAGAGTGGTTTTGTCTTTTGTTTATTATTTTTATGAATGGAGTGATGCGAGAAATCATAATTCAATGGTGTTGGGGGGAAAGAGAGGAGAACCTTGTGAGTGTTGGATAGTTGGTATGGAAGATGTTTTAAACATTATTATTATTATTTTTATTATTATTATTATTATTATTATTATTATTATTATTATTATTATTATTATTATTAATTTACTTTTTGTCTATCACAGTCATCCTATTCAACTGGGTTGTTTTTATAGTGTGGGTTTTTGGGGTTGCGTCCTGCCTCCTTAGGAGTCCATCACTTTTCTCACTATGTGCGCTTTCTAGTAGCACACTTTTTCTGCATGAGTCCTGGAGCTACTTCGCGATCTAGTTTTTCCAGATTCCTTTCCAGAGATCTTGGGATCGTGCCTAGTGTTCCTATAGTTATGGGTACAATTTCCACTGGCATATTCCATATCCTTCTTATTTCGATTTTCAGGTCTTGATACTTATCAATTTTTTCTCTTTCTCTCTCATCTACTCTGGTGTCCCACGGTACTTTCTTCTTGATTTGTCAATCAGCGTCACGTCTGGTTTGTTGGCACGTTTATTGCCACGTATCACCCTATCTGTTCAGATACCATAGTCCCAGAGGATCTTTGCCTGATCGTTTTCTATCACTCCCTCAGGTTGGCATTCGTACCACTTATTACTGCAAGCTAGCTGGTGTTTCTTGCACAGACTCCAGCGGAGGGCTTTTGCTACTGAATCATGCCTCTTTTTGTACTGGTTCTGTGCAAGCGCCGGACATTTGCTTGCTATGTGGTTTATGGTCTCGTCTTTCATACTGCACTTCCTGCATATGGGTGAGATGTTATTTCCATCTATTGTTCTTTGGACATAACTGATTCTTAGGGCCTGGTCTTGCGCCGCTGTTAGCATTCCTTCTGTTTCCTTCTTGAGTTCTCCCCTCTGTAGCCATTGCCATGTTTCATCACTGGCCCGTTCTTTTTTCTGTCTCATGTACTGTCCGTGCATTGGTTTGTTGTGCCATTCCTTCTGTTTTTCATTCTCCTGTCTGTATATTTCTGGGTCTTCGTCTACTTTTATCAGTTCTTCCCATGCACCCCTTGCACTCCTTAGCCACTCGTCTTCACTGGTTTTCAGATATTGCCCTGTGCTCTGCTCTCGATGTTGACACTGTCCTCTATGCTTAGCAGCCCCCTCCCCGCTTCCTTTCGTGTTAAGTATAGTCTGTCTGTATTTGCTCTTGGGTGTAGTGCTTTGTGTATTGTCATGTGTTTTCCAGTTTTCTGGTCTATGCTGGGGAGTTCAGCCTTTGTTCATTCCACTACTCCTGCGCTGTATCTGATTACTGGTACTGCCCATGTGTTTATTTCTCTCATTCCAGATGTTGACCAGTCTTCTGTATCCTCTTTCTGCCAGGTTGCTTCTGATGTAGCATCTCCCATATTTCCTTATTTTCTTCTTTTGTGCATTTCTTCTTCTGGTTTGCCTCTGTAGCTCCAGTCTCTGGTTGCTGGTTACTGTCGTTGTGGTGGTCAGTTGCTGGATGACGACCTACAAGTAGCTGACCGTCCTCCCCATCAATTGGGTTGTATACCTGGCTGCCGGATGAAGCTCCTCTGTTGCCAGAAGTTCCATTTACGCCTGTCTCATTTATTCTTTTATTTCTTTTTGTCATTGCTGAGTTTTGCTATTTAACCCATAGCTGGACCCTACCCCATCGAGAACAGGTACTCATTTACAGCTGAGCAGACTGAGGAAATTATGGTAAAGATCCTTTCCCAAGGAATCAACACCAAGGAGAGCGATCACCCATCCAACGACTGACCAGTCCACCAAGGCGTTCATTATTATTATTATTATTATTATTATTATTATTATTATTATTATTATTATTATTATTATTATTATTATTATTATTTTTCCGAAAGATGAACCCCTTTCATATGGAACAAGCCCAGAGGGCTACTGATATGAAATTCAAGCTTCCAAAGAATATGGTGCTCATTAGGAAGTGCGAGAAGGTAAAGGGAAATACAGAAAGATGAGGTCTCACTTATTAAAAATAAATAAATAAATAAATAAAAATGTATTAAAATGGAAGGAGAATAGCATTGGGGTAGTAATGTACTGCATCTTCACTTAACTTCTGAAGTTCCAAAAGGAAGGCCTTCCTATCCAAGATATACTAGAGTGACTAGATGACAGATGTGCATGGTACAGCATGTGTAGGGATAGATGCTCTATGTACCACTGATGGGCCATCTAAGTTTGTGATGTGCAGCCAATGCTCTGCAAGGAGCTTATCCTCTATTCAATATCTGAAGTGTGCACGTGGCAGAGACCACTGCCTTCCTTTCAGTCTTGAACTGATCATCATCAAAATGAATAGAAATAAATTTCCAAAGCCAGTCTTGATGGCTTGGAGTAAAAAGATATTACTAACGAACTCTGAATTCGATAAGATTTGCCTTTTCTTGGCTGGCATTTCTACTTTACTTGCTCGTCTTAACCTTTGAACTTTGGTCTACCAAGCCAAATCATCAGGGATTCCGTCTCAGCTTTTGACGTCGCTTTGCGAAAGAGACTCTAGTATCATTTTATGAAGCTTACTGTAAAGGAAACCTCTTCATCAATGAATCTTTTAGTAAAGCTGAACAAACTCCGTTACAAATATTAAAGGAACCCATCTCCAGTATACAAGACTTGAAAGCATTGGAGAATTCTTGGCAGAATTTTTGAACAATACTGCTGAAATTATTTTACATAATTCAAAGCGAGGAACAAGAACAATATAAATATCAAATGATTTATATAATTTACACTAAAAACACTACCACTTCCAATCTTTATCTATAAAATAAATAGTAAAGCCTATCATTGTCAAATAATCTCTGCTATTTACAGTGCAAGGGTAGAAAAAGCGGACGTCTGAAGGAAAACAACCGACTTGAGAAAGCTCAATGATCTCTCGATTTTGATAGAAAACTGAGAACTGAAGCGCACATCTGAATTTGCTGGTGAACGAAGCATATTTCGAAATACCCATATTTCATGCTAGGTTTTCTTTCAAACAATGAAATATAACAATGCACTCTGAAAACTAAGGGGTCTTATTTATTTATTAATTTCTTTTTGTTACGAAAAATCTCCACAATGTTGTTTATTTTGCTATTCTTATTTGTATGGGAAAACATGGGCGAATAATACGATTTCTTCAATACGTCCTATTTCTACCAAATAGAAAGAAACAAATTATAACCATTCCCCTCGAAAGTTCGAGGACTTCAGTGACACAAGAATAAAAACCAAGTATCTGCAGGGGAACGAAATGGGAACTCCTGCACGCCTTCATATGAAGGACCTAAAGAATATTTTCCGAAATGTTTACAGAAACAACGTTGGAGTTATCATTCGTTCGGCTAATTTGGTTAAATCGGATCCTTGTTTTGCAGTTCCACACAGTTTCTCTTGGACTAAAAACCCAGTTTTACAACAGAAACCTGAATGAATACTAGGGCATTGAAAAGAGGATCGAAGAAACAGATATAACAGGAGAATAGTATTTTAACAATAAAAGTGACCAGTCCAGCCTATATTATTTATGATATCTGGTTGTTACAAATCAGTGCAACGTATATACATCTAGGTGAGCATTTATATTAAAAATATACAATAATTATCCATCTTAAACTATTCATGATCGACATACCCAAAACACAGCAAATACTACCCGCTGGAACTCGGCTGAATTCTATATCAACTGAATGATCGTATTCTGCGCTGCTCATTAAGGAGGCATAATGGCAAGTAAGATGAAGACTATCAGCCTTCACTAAAACAAAAATCCCGACACATCACATCTTTCAGCACTTACCTTATGGAAGTCCTTTCCTTTTCCATTATTTTCGCGAGGCTAGAAAAAGACATTAGGTTGGCCGTCATATTGAATGGACAGGAAAAATTATACAAACTTTCTTATATTAAAGGTTATGTCTGTCCACATACCAACAAAGTAATAGTACGTCATATCATATAGTTATTTTTCTCTTATTCATTTTTGTTTTTTGGCTACATGAGGACATTAATTCCAAACCAGGAGTATTCCTATAATGGTCAGTTGGAACTAACAGGCAAAATCTCTATATGCGTATATCGTGTAGCCCTAAGTCCGTGGAATTGGCAATTAATGTTATTTCAACCCGAACCAGACGAAGAATGAAAAAATGCAGTAAAAGTAAAAATGGTGGCCAAATCCGAAATTAACAGATTGAATATGGAAGTGGTATTGAAGGATTTCAGAATAAAATCCTAACAGCAACCGCCAACATTAATGACATCACGTTTACAAAAATAATTTCAATTAACTTTTACTGATTACGAATGTCCCTCGAAAGCCTGTATTACGATAATTAAGCCATTTTATTGAGAACTAAATGCAAGTTAGGGATGAGAAAATTTCATTGTGTACTATATAAAACAAATAAAAAATGCGCCGACGTTTCTTCAGCACAATCGAGTTTTCTGTACAGCATATAATGCTGTTGAAACTCTCAGCCACGGCCCATGAAACCCTCAGCCGCGGACCAACAAACTTTCAGCCAGGGCCCGGTGGTGGCCTGTGATGTGGGCAAGGCAGTGCCAGACGCACGATCATGGCTAACTATAACCTCAAATAAAATAAAAACTACTAAGGCTAGAGGGCTGCAACTTGGTATGTCTGATGGTTGGAGGGTGGATGATCAACACACCAATTTGCAGCCCTCTTACCTTAGTAGTTTTTTTAAGATCTGAAGGCGGACAGAAAAAGTGCGGACGGACAGACAAATAGCTATCTCAATAGTTTTCTTTCACAGAGAACTAAAAAAACACATCTGGGACCACTGCAGTTTAAAAAGAGCCTGAGCGCCTATTATTGACAAGCTTCAATTCAGTAATTTTAAAAGCATAGATCAGAACAACTAAAGCACAAAACCAACATAAAAATATCAATTCCTATGATTTACAGCAACTTTTGTCCAACATTCATGACAGAAATACTGGAACCCAATATAAAAAGTAAACTGAATAAGTTCAAAACTCACTCATGCATCCACTCTGACTTTCACAAACCTATTTGTCAAAATGTAATAATAGAGAAATGCATTTATGGAAATGAGGACCAAATAGAGTCAATTACCGTGATGGAGGGGAACCCTCCACTCAAAGAGAGAATCAAAATATTATTGTACTCGGACGGTGAAAGGAGGCCCTAAGGAGATGGAGAGGTAAAAAGAAAGGGGGGAAAAATTATGCATTATATACAATATAATACGAAAACAGGTAAAGGCGAAATCCATCCTGAAGGAAAATAATATTTTAATGGATTAATCATTCACAGATTTCACCTTCACTTTTATTTCTTCCAATTAATATTCTCGACCTTTGACCGTTGAAGAGTTAATTCTTAGAATCCCTCTGCAGAGGGTTCTGGGAACGTTTATTGACAACGACTGTAAAAATAAAACAGGTAAAAAATTCGCCGAAGTGTTTTCTGTACAGCGCATAATGCTGTATGAAACTCTCGATGTGCTGCAGTATTAAACTCTCAGCTACGACCGGACAACGCTCAGTTGCTCCACAGATACGGTCAAGTGAAGATGCGTCGGTGGCTGGCACCCCAGGCGCACGATCCATAGCTAACCTTAACCTTAAATAAAATAAAAGCCTCTGAGACTAGAGGGCTGCAATTTGATATGTTTGATGACTGGAGGGTGGATGATCAACATGCCAATTTGCAACCCTCTAGCCTCAGTAGTTTTTAAGATCTGAGGGCGGACAGATAGACAGACAGACAAAACCATCTCAATAGTTTTCTTCTACAGAAAACTAAAGGGGTATCGTCAGCCCACATTTAAATATAAAGGGTGATACGACTGCCCTGGTTGGACCGAAACAAGAAATATCCTGCATAAGGGAATAAAGTGAAGTTTAACGCATTTTAAAGAGGGAAGATTTTAAATTGAGGAAAACATAAGCATGGAGAGAATTCGCAAGCGATCGATGCAATGACATTCTCAGCAATGAGGAAATAAGAGACACTGAAGCAGAATGATTGAAGTTGGAAGGTTTCATCTTTCGAAAGAACTTTGGTTTAGAATAATGATAAGCTCTGCTAACGCAGCAACCTTCGATGTTGAAATATGAAATTTGGCGTAGGCGGAATTAAAAATGGTAATAATAATGATGATAATAATTAGCATATAAACATCAACATCAGTACCCATGATCAAATAAAGGAGTAATGATAATAACAAATGATCTGAGTTACCAACGTTAATTTAATAATAGGAGTAAAACAATAAAGCGTATAATAGTAAAAATGAAACCAGCCGCGGCCCGGTAGTGGCCTGTCCTTCTTGCCAGACGCACGGTCATGACTAACTTTAATTCATAGTTTTCTGTTCAGCCAGAATGGCCCAATGACTCTCCTGCTAATGAAGAATGAGAGGAATTTATTTCTTGTGATAGAAATTCATTTCTCGCCATAATGTGGTTCGGGTCCCACAATATGCTATAGGTCCCGGCAGGTAACCAACTGGTTCTTAGTCGTAAAATAAGTCTAACCCTTGCCAGCCCGTTAACGATCAGTGGTCTGGTTAAACTAACCTTAAATAAAATAAGAAAACTACTGAGGCTAGAGGGCTGCAATTTGATATGTTAGGTGATTGGAGGTGGGGGGAGGGGATGATTGAGATACCAATTTGTAGCCCCCTAGCCTCTGTATTTTTTAAGATCTGAGGGCAGACAGAAAAAGTGCGGACGGACAGACAAGTAAGCATCTCAATAGTTTTCTTGTACAGGAAGCTAAAACGTCTATTGGCGTGATCATGCTCAGTAGAGTCTGAACGATACATATCCTAGAAGCTCATGAAACGACTTACCCAAGGAATGTAATAACAATTATTATAATCTTCAAAGAATTAATCTAGCGATTAGGTTTTCAATTATAGAGCTCAATTTCTTTAAAATTCATGAAATTTCTTATGGAGCCGTTCTTCCTCAGTTTTCAACATAATTTAGAATTAAAAGAATTAAGCCCAATAGTGTGTTGTCCAAACCTTGCAGAAATCCTCAAATCCTCTTTACTACTTTTCCTATGCGCTTTCAAAGAGTTAGGAAGTGGAAGGAAAGCAAATATGAAAATGCAAAACACGAACGATTAGAAATATAAACGAATAAGAAATTAAAAGAGACAGCAAACGAATAGATTTAAAAATTAAAATAAAATCTAAGTGTCAAGGATCTAAACAGATAAGGGAGATTTACTGTGAAGCAAGAAGTCATAGCCTAAAGAAAGGTTTAATAATTGCAAAATATTTAGCTCACGCACATAAACACAAATACACATATACATACGGACAAAATATATATATATATATATATATATATATATATATATATATATATATATATATATATATATATATACAGGGTGTTTCTTGAAATTAGAGGCCCACTCTACAGCATAAACTAAAATTGATATGGACAAAAACAAGAGTAATTCAGAACAGGTATTTATTTAAGTTTCTCTCTGAGTATTTAATATTTTGTGTGGCCTCCATCTGCCTGTACCACAGCATGCATTCTTGAGGGGTATGATTTCAGCAAATCGCAAAAAAGCTGAGACTCAAACTTCATTTCCCTGACGACTTCGGTCACCTCTCTTCGCAGGTCGTTGAGGCTTGGTACACCATCATAGTTCACTGTGTGCACTTCAACACAATCCTTTAAGATACTCCCAATGTTTTCACACACATTAAGGTCAGGAGAGCTACCTGGAAATTCACTTGATGAGAAGAAATCGATACCACTGTTTCAAAGCAGCTCCTGTGTCTGAAGAGCATTGAAACATGGTGCCTTATCATGCAAAAATGTGACTTCTTCAACAGATAACACATTTTCAGGATCTTTGAGAAAAGGAAATACTCCACCAGTAAGCACAGTTTCTCTGAAGTATTCACCATTCCATGAATGTCCTTTTTCTTTGATGATCCACATTAACTGTTTGGCAGTGAAACAGAAAAATTCCCAAACATTCAGGTAATTTCACAACTTGGCGACAGTGCACGTCGTCGCTCATATCATCCAACTTTGCAGCCCAAATGATGTCAATTTTATGATTTGGCTTCCTGACTGTGTAAATGAAGAATTCATCTGATATGATGCGGCAACATGGAGAAAGTCAGCTTCATCCCATTCTTTAAGAAATGAACCACAAAACCATGCACGGTCTCCTCTCTGTTGTTGAGTGATGTTGGGCTTGCTGATACCATGAAATGGCTTGATACCAGATTTTTTCAACTCACAATATACAGCACTATAACTTCTCTTCTTTCAACTTTTTGTTTCTAGTTCAAGCGCCAATTTACCTAAAGACTTTCTTGGTCTACCCACTGCCTCAGCTACGATGTCTTTTAACTCTTGGGAAAGGACTTCAGGCCTTCCAAGATGCTCACTCTTTTCGTGATGACAGTCATATGGATTTTTGTTCCAGTTTCTTTTAACAAAGGATTCATCTCTTTTAATGTATTTAGCTATCCAGGAACGTGAAATGAAGGATGCACCAGCATCCCTGGCCTCTGAAGGTTATAGCATGATTCGTTTAATCCATCTGATTTCCCAAGTCATTAGCCATGGCTGTATCTAACTCTGTTACTCAGACTGAAAATACAAGAAATGTAAAATGAAAAACAGCTTAATAGAAACTTAAAATAATGAAGATAATGTTCTTGGAGATAGGCTATATCAGAAAACTTCATAACTTTCCATTTGTTCTGTGGGAGGGGACTTTAATTTAGAAACATATATATATATATATATATATATATATATATATATATATATATATATATATATATATATATATATATATATATATATATATATATATATATATATATATATATATATATATATATATATATATATATATATATTAAACCGATTATTAAACCTTTCCTTAGGCAATGACGTCATGCTTCACATTAAACCTCCCTTTTCTATCTAAATCCTTGACACTTAAATTTTTTTTATAATTTTTAAATCTATTCTTATGCCATCTCTTTTAATTTCTTATTCGGTTGTGTTTCTAATCGTTCGTGGTTTCATTTTCATATTTGCTTTCCTTCCACTTCCTAACTCTTTTGAAAGCGCGTAGTAAAGATTATTTCAGCAAAGGTTTGGATCACGCGTTTTTTGAAAAGATTCTGGAAATATTCCACCTCACGGCTATGAGGGAATTTTCGGACTTCTCTGTCTTTTTGAATGCGACTTTTTTCACGGACAGAGAGGATTTGCGACCGTCTGTAAAGTGGTGTTGTCCCGACTGCTGATATTTCAGTCCTTATTAACAATAGATCAAATTACTTATCAATTACGTGGTGTATATGCCGACGACTATTTGTCATATTTCAGATGCACATAATTTCGAAACAGCAATAACCGACAGGAAGGACGAAGCTATATAAATAGAATTAATTAATGATAGTCACGACAAAATCAATGAGATCATTAATAATATGAACGATGACGATATTAAGTTATGCTAAGTCTATTGGACAGATATATCAGAAATTTGGTCTCTTCTGCATATTTCAAAAACTTTTAAATAATATTTCACACGGCTGAATGGGAAGTTGTGTATCTGTGTATGTATATATATATATATATATGTGTGTATATATATATATATATATATATATATATATATATATATATATATATATATATATATATATATATATATATATATATATATATATATATATATTTTTATGAAATTGCCTTGCAATATGTATATCATCCTATAATTTTGATATATTTACTCTTCTATTTATCATGTACTGTGTGTAATGATAATAATTGCTGAAATATCGTGTGTAATGTCAGATTTCAAAAGTGTTAATGGTTTAGTCAACTTAAAAGCGTAATTTAGAATTAATAATATGATTTTAATAATGTAGTATATGAGGAACACGTGCGTCCTAGCGAAGAGTTTGTTTCACTTCAGCTGTCATCACAAAAGATAACGCGATGGCAGGTCGGGAATAACAATTGCTGGGTTTTCCGTTTTGTTTTCCAAACATGCCAGTCATAATTAGCCAGTAGAAATCTGTTTCATCATGTTAGATTTCTGTAAAAGCTTTGTTTCATACGAGAACAAGACAAAGGCTTTGTAATATTACATACATGGCTCTGGTCATGTATGCAATTTTGAGAGTAAGATCTCATGATCGATTGCATCATTTTTTATAAGATTGTGTTCAAAACGTTTTGCCAGAAGTGACGTCCCCTTGCTTCCTTCTTGAATTTTAGTATCTCGCACCCAAAATGCCCTAATGACGTCATATGACTTAAATTTCTACTGGAATCCTCAGATTAATTCTTATTCATTGTGATTTCCGAGAACGATCAGTTTGGCCCTCTCTCTCTCTCTCTCTCTCTCTCTCTCTCTCTCTCTTTTTTGAGAGTAATTATTAATATAAAATATTTGTGGTCACTAGTATTAAATATGGCTTTTCAGATCTGAATTAAATAAAATTATTTAATTTGTAACGGCGCCCTGTAAAAAAGGTGTGTTTTCTGAATTCAAGCAGCTGCAAAGGGATTTTACAAAGGTTTTCACAAGCTTGTGTAAGGTAAAGTGAATTTTACTTATTACCATGGTATAATATGGTGTATTTGAGAGAAATTTTGCCTTAGTGAAATTATTACTGATAAATCTGTTGTGTATTTTGTGTGTTCTTGTGTTTGCAATCTCTTAATGTTTTCCATATTTCTTGTGTTGATGGTTTAACATTTATTTACTAAACATTTTAAATATTTCTTAATAATTTAACATTGCAGACTTGATTTAATTTTCATTTACTAAGATTTTCTTGTCAAATCTTCAGTAATTCTTGATAGTGTAAATTTTGCCTGATTAATTTAATTTCTTGATAAATTAAAGTTTTGTGATTTAATTTTGTTTAATAATTAATTTAATTCAAGAATTAATTAAATTTTGTGTTGTTTTCAAGTAATAGTAAATTTTTCAGATTGTGAATTCTGATTATAAATTTTGAATATAACAATAAACTTTTGTATTTAAGATGTTTAAAAACAGTGTTTCATTTATTGACCACCAGTGAATAAGATTCATTGTGTACATAAGGCAAAGTGATAAACATGTTTTGTTCCTGTAGTTTTGCTGAAGTGAATTAAGACCAGGGAAACAGTTAAAGTTGTTTGATGGAGTGATGCCCTTTTATTCTAGTATATTTCTTGTTTAAACTTCACAATTCTTTTGATAAACTTAGTTTGATTTTTCACATGATTAATGAGTTTTTTTAAGGGATCACTGTTACCTTTAGAGGACTCAGCGTAAATCTTTTGTTATGAGAGTCCAGGTATCTGGCTGAAGTGAGGTATATTTTTTAAATCTGTGGTTAGTTGTGTAATAACCAGGTACTTGGTATGCATCATGACAATATATATATATATATATATATATATATATATATATATATATATATATATATATATATATATATATATATATATATATATATACTCGTATATTATAATTACAAGAAATTGCTGCACAGCCGACCCTTAATTTGCTCTTAGTTATTGAGAGTAGAATCGTTGCTGCATAGCCGATTCTAGTGGACCTAAATATCAAAACAATTAAAGTTATCAGCAGTCCAATCTCACTTTTCTTTACCTGAAACAGACATTTAGATGGCATGGTCGAAAGGGGCAAAGATGAGAGGCTGGGTGCCACTCCCTTAAGCAGCTTAGCCCAACTAAGCTGCTTAAAACAACCTTTCTAAAGGCAGATTGTGTTGGCTGGATTGTCTTTCCACAGGACACCTAGGGAGATGCAAGCAGATGGTCAAGACACGTGGAAGATGACACATCTTGGGCACGGTCACCATACGGGCCTGACATCAGGGCCCCCACTCTCGACCGTGGCCTTAAAAAGGGCCTTGGACAGAGACATCTTTGCAGTCAGTCACAGGGCAGTTAGTGAGTTAGATATCGGTTGTTGGGCAGTTAGCAGTTAACTGGCCGTTCGCCAGAGAAATCGTACACATATGAGAGGTGCTGAGAGGCCCATTCCCTTCCCCACTCTGTCCACCCGACTCCAGACTCGTCACCATCTCGACAGTCATCCTCGAGTGGATCGTCCAAGTGATGATGTGCATCGCCATACGTGTGATTGTCCCTCGTCATCCTTCGCAAGAGACCCGCTCCCCCTAAGGTAAAGTGCGAGTAAAGACTTTTCAGTCACGACAGTTTGCCTTTTAGAAGTGTTATTGGGTGTTAGTATTCTACCTCTATCCTTGTGCCATTTTATCCAATGCCATTGCCAATGTTCTGTGTTCAAGTGTAAAGTGTCCATTCATTCCTCGAGTCCTTGGCACCATCAGTGCAGCCTTGAGTCATTGTAGGCATTATAGTTTCCTTTACTGGCATGTAATGTGTAACTCTCTATTACAGAGGGCCATTGCTGTGGACTCATCTTGGACTGTGCCTTGCCATCATTCAAGACTTCAGTAGAAAGATCTTCAGGAATTGCAAACCTCCTAATACTTCATTTAACCATTTTCCTTTTGATTCTTTTCTGTAAATATAATATCTTAATTTAACCAAAGTGCTTACATAACATTCCCTCATGAAGTATAGCCCTAAGCTCATTGAATCATCCCCATTGTTCTTTGTTTTTTATGATTTCCCTTTACGCAAGTCAGAACTCCAAGGCCAAATAAATAAAGTTTCCATTGCCGGCCTGTAAAATTCTCTAGAAATCATATAACCCCAGGGAAATTCGTAAATATATATATATATATATATATATATATATATATATATATATATATATATATATATATATATAATTATGAATGTCTTTTGCTGTAATACTACAGTATAATATGAAGATAAGAAGGTCCATAAAACGCTATTTGAACGTTGCAACCATATATTTCGGGCACTTCCTTCTGTGCCCCTGTTCACTGGAAAAATATGGACAGATGAAATGTTACAGGGGTATATATACAAAGCATATATAGGTGTGGCATTAAGTCTTCGATGGTATGCAGGTGACCGTTGCCTAAGAAGGAGAGTAAACTGTTCGCCACACCTATATATGCTTTGTATATATACCCTTGTAACATTTCATCTGTCCATATTTTTCCAGTGAACAGGGCACAGAAGGAAGTGCCTGAAATATATGGTTGCAACATTCAAATAGTGTTCTATGGGCCTTCTTGTCTTCTTATATATATATATATATATATATATATATATATATATATATATATATATATATATATATATATATATGTATGTATGTATGTATGTATATATATATATATATATATATATATATATATATATATATATATATATATATAAATTCATTTAGTCCCTTAATTTGTTTACACAACCTCTTGGCATTTCATCAGTTTCCTGCTCCCTGCTATTTACTCTCCGGATTAAAGTAAAAAAAAAAAAAAGCAATATGCACCCCAAATACGCAGTTACACTGGCGATGCATTGCGAAAGAGACTCTGGATCATTTCATGATGCTTACCGTAAAGGAAATCCTTTCATCGATGAATGTTTGAGTAAAGATATATATATATATATATATATATATATATATATATATAAATATATATATATATATATATATATATATATATATATATATATATATATATATATATATATATATATATATATATATATATATATATATATATATATATATATATTATATATATATATACAAATATAAATATAAAAAACATATCGTTACAAATGTGAAAAAAACATATCTTATGTGCACAAGACCTTAAAGCATTGGAGAATTCTTCACAAAACTTTAGAGCATGTTGCTGAAATTCGTTTTCATCATTCACAACACAAAATGTGGAATAAGCTTAACAAAACATAAATGCCACATAGTTTAAGGAATTTATATCTAAACACCGCTGCTTTCAATTTTCATCCACAAAATAAACAGTAAAGCTACCATTACAGTTAACGGGTGGAAAAAACGAACGTCTCAAGGAGATAACCAACTCGAGAAAGTTCAACGGCCTCTCGATTTTGATAGAAAATCGAGAATATTTCCAAATGCCTTGATTTCATGCAAGCCTTTTGTTTTAAATCATAATGAAATATAACAATGGATTCGTAAAAACGAGAGCATTTTATTCACTCATGAATTTCTTTTCGTAACGAAATATCTACACAATATTTCGTTTATTTTTCCTTTTTATTTATTTGGAAAAAAAAAAACACGGAATATGACTTATTTCTACCAAACAAAAAGAAACATATTATAAGACGACGAGCCGTACCGTTCCCTTCGAGAGCTGGAGGACTTGAGAAACACAGGAATAAAAACCAAGCATCTGTAGGGGGACGAAATGGAAACTCCTTCGCTCCTTCGTATGAAGGACCTGAAGAAGATTTTCCAGATTGTTTACAGAAGAGAGGAGCAACATTGGAGTAACTATTCGGGCAACCGATGCTGTTAAATCGGATGCTTGTTTTGCAGTTTCCCGCAGTTTCTCTCGGTCTATAAATCCAGTTTAAGACAGAAACTTTACATACTAACATTAAAAAGAAGACCGGAAAGTAACAGACATAAAAGTTAAATCGTATTCTAACAGTAAAAGTGTCCCAACTGCATTTATTCCTTATAAATGTAGTTATGAATAAATTTAAAGTATGGTAGAAATAACAGCATATATATTCAAACTACATAGAAATGATCCACTTAACACTAAACCAGTGTTTATACCAAAAAACAGCTTGCATTAACCCCTGAATTCGTTGTCAAATATAAAAACGCAATGAAAGAGGTCATTTGAATTATCGTATTCTGCGCTGCTTAGTAAATAAGCATAAGAGCATTAACGCTAAAATGATCAGATATCAGATATCACTCTACAGGCCAGCTATAGAACCCTCGTTTCTATCAATGAGCAATCGTAAAGCTTCCATTGTATTGCTGCCTGAATCTTCGTTCTCATTTCCTTTTTCTAATTTTTTGCACATGGACTACAAAAAGGCTTCAGGTTACTCGCCATTCTGAGTGTACAGAAAAATTATACAACCTCTCCTGTTTAGTTTTCTGAAAAGAAAACTCTAGTGCCGGCTTTGTTTGTCCGTCCGCACTTTTTCCTGTCCGCACTTTTTCTGTTCGCCCTCAGATCTTAAAATCTACTGAGGTTAGAGGGCTGCAAACTGGTATGTTGATCATCCTCCCTCCAATCATCAAACATACCAAATTGCAGCCCTCTAGCCTCAGTAATTTTTATTTTATTTAAGGTTAAAGTTAACCATGATCGAGTTTCTGGCAACACAACAACACAGGCCACCACGGCCGTCTGAGGGTTTCATGGGCCGCGGCTTATACAGCATTAAACTGAGACCACCGGAAAATAGATCTATTTTCAGTGGCCTTGATTATAAGCTGTACAGAAAACTCGACTGTGCCAAAGAATCTTCGGCGCATTTTTTACTTGTTAAAAGTTGATTCTGTCCCTCATACCAACAAAGTCCTTATTTAGTCATCTCCTTTACATTACTTTTTTTTTTACTTATTTTTGTTTTTGGCTAGATGAGGAAATTAATTCCAAACCAGAAGTGTTCTCATAATGGAAAGCTGAAATTAATAGGCAAAATCTCTATATGCGTATATGCTTTAGCAGTAGGCCTAAGTCCGTGGAACTGGCAATTTAATGTTATTTTACCTGAACCAGATGAATGAAAAAAAATTTCGTAAAAATAAAAATGGTGGTTAAATTCGAAACTGACAGATAGGATATGGACATGGTATTGAAGCATTTTACAAAAAATTCCTAAAAGCATCCTCCAACAGAAATGACATTATTATTACAAAAAATTAATAAACTTTTACTGGCTATGAATGTCTCTCGAAAGTCTGTATTCTGATAATTTAACTCTACTCGCCCTTTTACTGAGAAGTGAATAACAAATAGGGATGAGCAAATTTTGTTGTGTACAGTGTAAAAAAGTATCATTGGAACCACTGGAGCTTAAAAAAGCTTTAATCTGGTAGTATTAAACGCATAGATTAGGACAACAAAAGTACAAAACCCACATAAAAAAATATTAATTCATATGATAACAGTAACTTTTGTTTAAGATTCATCAAAGAAATACTGGAACCCAATACAAAAACGAAGGAAATTGAACTCGAACTACTGTTAGAAAACATTCATAACTTTCAATTTAATAACATTAAAAGCATGGCTTAGGACAACTAAAGTACAAAACGCAAACGAAAAAATATCAATCCCAGTGGCTGACCGTATCTTTTGTCTAACATCATTAGAGGATACCGGAACACAATTTAAAAATGAAGGAAATTGACTAAGTTCAAAACTCGCTCATGCATCCACTCTGAATTTCACAAACCTATTTGTCAAATTGTAATAATAACGAAGCTTTTTTTAAGATCTGAAGGCAGACAGAAAAAGTCCGGACGGACAGACAAATAGTTATCTCAATAGTTTTCTTTTACAGAGAACTGAAAACCTTATCTGGGACCACTGTAGTTTAAAAAGAGCCTGAGCACATATTATTGACAAGCTTCAATTCAGTAATATTAAAAGCCTAGGTTAGAACAACTACAGTAAAGCACAAAACCAACATAAAAATATCAATTCATATGATTTACAGTAACTTTTGTCCAACATTCATGACAGAAATACTGGAACCCAACATAAAAAGTAAACTGAATAAGTTCAAAACTCACTCATGCATCCACTCTGACTTTCACAAACCTATTTGTCAAAATGTAATAATAAAAAATGCATTTATGGAAATGAGGACCAAATAGAGCCAATTACCGTGATGGAGGGGAACCCTCCACTCAAACGGAGAATCAAAATATTATTGTACTCGGACGGTAAAAGGAGACTGAAGGAGATGGAGAGGTAAAAATAAAAGGGAAAAATTATGCAGTATATATAATACGAAAACAGGTAAAGACGAAATCCCCCCTCAAGGGAAATAATATTTTAACGGATTAAAAATTCACAGATTTCGCCTTCACTTTTATTTCTTCCAATTAATATTCTCGACCTTTGACCTCTGAAGCGTTAATTCTTAGAACCCCTTTGCAGAGGGTTCTGGGAACGTTCACTGACAATGAATAAAAAAATAAATAAATAAAATAGGGCCCCGTAAGCTAACGCTTAAAAACAGAGCCAATTTAATAGCAGAAAGAGATGGCCTGAGTAAGGGAATAATGTGAGGTTTAACGCCTTTTGAAAAGGGAAAACTAAAGTACGAAGAGAATTCACAGGCTGTCGATGGTCTGACATTCTCAGCTATCAGCAAATACAACGCCATCACGTATAGCTATTTAGGCTGGAAACTTCATCTTTCGTTAGATCCCTGGACTGCAGAATGGACGCAGTCGTAATCCAGACTTCAATATTGCAATAATGAAATTTAGCGTAAGCGAAATTAAAAATGTTAATAATAATTTTAATAATAATAATAAGCATATAAACGTAGCAACATTAAAATAAATAGTAATGATAGTAAAAAACCATCTGAGGTTAACAACGCTAACTTAATAATAAAAATAATCTCGTCTTTTCGCATGATCATGATCAGTGGAGACTCAACAGTGCGTGGAATAGAAACTCAACAAACGATAGCCAAGGAACATAACAATAATTATCATTTTATGGAAATACTAAAACTATTATGTTTTAAATGATACAACTTAATTCCATCAAAAGGACACATAACTTTTGCACTTTCAAACTCATGAAATCCCTTATGAAGCCACCCTTCTTCAGTTTTCCTCATAAATTGGAATTATAGAATTGACGGATGTAACTTAAATCTGACGACTATATATATATATATATATATATATATATATATATATATATATATATATATATATATATATATATATATATATATATATATATATATATATATATATATATATATATATATATATATATATATATATATATATATATATATATATATATATATATATATATATATATATATATATATATATATATTTATTTATTTATTATATATATATGTATAGATTTATGTATATGAATATATGTATATGTATATATATGTACGTATGTATGTTTATATATATGTATGTATATATATGTATAATATATACATACATATACATACATACATACATACACACATACATACATATATATATACTGCATATATGTGTAAAGGATATCCATTCCTCGATGAATGTTTTAGTAAAGATATAAAATGTCAGCAGCAGTAAATATAAATTATCGGCTACAAATATTAAAAGAGCGCGCTCTCTGGTGTACATGATCTTAAAGCATTGACAAATTCTTCGCAAAACTTTTGAATAATATGCCGCTGATTTTTTTTTCACATATTCAAAATACAAAACGCGGAACAAACATAAAAAAATGGAAATGTCAAATGATTTATAGAATTTATTATCAAGACGCTAGTAGTTCCAATCTGTCACTCAATAACAACTCATCTCTACTATTTATAATGCAAGGGTAGAAAAAAAAAGAACGTCTGAAGGACAACAGTCAACTTGAGAAAGTTCAATGACCTCTCGATTCTGAGAGAAAATTGAGAATGAAAGCGGAGCGCATATCTTATTTTGCTGTTCATCGAGGCATATTTTGAATACCCATATTTTATGCAAACTTTTACTTCAAATAATACTGAAATCTAACAATGGACTCATAAAACCGCGGATTTTATTTACTCAGTAATTTCATTTCGTTACAAAACACCTCCACAATATTTCGTTTATTTTTCCTTTTTATTTATATGGGAAAATGCGGGCTAACAGTATGTCTACCGCAATATGCTTTATTTCTGCTAATTGAAAGAAACAAATTATAACAAGACGAGTTGTAGATTTCCCTTCCTGAGCTAAAGGATTTGAGCGTCACAAGAATAAGAACCAAATATCTGTAGGGGAATGAAATGCAAATTCTTTCACTCCTTCTTATGAAGGACCTCGATAATATTTTCCGGAATGTTTATAGAAAGAGAGAAGCAATGTTGGAGTTATTATTCGTTCACCCAATGTGTAAAATCGGATGCATGTTTTGCACTTCCCTACTTTTCCCTCGGTCTAAAAACCCAGTTTTAAAACAGAAACTTTCGTTAATACCAGACCGCAAAGGAGAAATAAAAGGAAAATCATATTCTAACGATGTGTTCGTCCTACATTTATTCATGATAATCCAAATACAGCCAACAAATACAAAGGATGTAGAACTAAATGACCTACCTTTTATATTCAAAATATATATCAATGATCCACCTAAAACTAATCCTGATCATTATACCAAAACACAGCAAATAGTAACTGCTGGAACGTTCCTGAATTCTTCACCAAATATAAAAATGCATTGATATACATCACTTGACAGATTGTATTCAGCAGTGCTCAACCGGTAAGCAAAATAGCAATTAAGATGAACGCAATCAGCCTCCACTTAAAAAAAATCCCGTCAGATTACATCTTTCAGCATCTACTCTATGGGAACTCTTCGCTTTTTTTTTTTGTCAGTTTTTTCGCCGGGGGTCCCATTCAGTGAGCAAAATAATTATGCAACCTTGGCTTTATTAAAGGTCCAGTCTGCGCGTATACCCACAAGTCATCTCGTTTTTGTAAGCCATGTTGGATTTTGGCTACAAGGAGACCTTAATTACTAATCAGGAGTATTCCCATATCAGAAAGCTGGAACTAATAGGTAATATCTGTATACGCGTATAATCTCTAGCCCTAAGTCTTTTGAACGGACGAATTAACGTTGTTATTTTACCCTGAATTAAATAAAGATTGACAAAAAATAAAGTTAAAAAAATGAAAAGTAGAGGCTAAATAAGAAATGAACAAAGGATATAGAAATGGTATTGAAGGATTTCAGGATAAATTCCTAACTACAACCACCAAATTTAATGACATCATGTTTACAAATTATTTCAGTTAACTGTTACTGACTTTGACTGTCCCTTGAAAAGCTGTGTTACGATAATTAAACTGTATTCATCCAATTTATTGGGAAGCAAATACAACATAGGAAAGAACAAATTTTGTTGCATACAGTATAAAACAAAAATATCTGGAACCAGTGTAGGATAACATTCATAACATCTAACGTAATAAAATTAAGATCATAGATAAGGACAACTAAAGTACAAAACCCACACAAAAAAAATATTAAATCACAAGAGTAACAGTGACTTTGGTTTAATATTCACGACAGGCAAAACTGGAACCCAATATCAAAACAAAGGGATTTGAATAAGTTCAAAACTCGCTCATGGATCCTCTCTAACGCCCACAAACCTATTCGTCACAGTTTAATAATAAAGAAATGCATTTATGGAAATGAGGACCAAATAGAGTCAATTATCATGATGGAGGGGAACCCTCCACTCAAACCACAGAATCAAAATATTATTGTACTCGGACGGTGAATGGAGATTGAAGGAGATGGAGAGGTAAAAAAAAAAGAAAAAAAAATAGGAAAAATTATGCAATGCAGTTTATATAATACGAAAGAAGGTAAAGACGAAATCCCCCCTGAAGGAAAATAATATTTTAATGGATTAAAAATTCACAAAATTCGCCATCACTTTTATTTCTTCCTCCTCTTTTATTTTTTCCAACTATTTTTCTTGACCTTTGACGCATTAACTTAAAACGTCTCCAATACCCGCCCCACCCCGCCTTTTACTGAGGGTTCTGGGAAAGTTTACTGACAATGACTGTAAAAATAGAAATAAAATAGTATCTTAAGCTAACGTTTAAATGGGGTTTAACGATGAGAATTCACAAGCGATCGATACTATGACATTCTCATCTATGAAGAAATAAAAGGCATTAAGCTGAACTATTCAAGTTGGACGTTTCATCTATCGTACGACCCTTGGATTGAATAATGGCAAACTCTGGTAACGCAAACTTCGATGTTATGATAATGAAATTTAGTGTAGATGAAATAAAAACAAAACCTGCGCCGACGTTTCTTCGGTGCAATCGAGTTTTCTGTACACCGTATAATGCTGTACGAAACTCTCAGCCACGGCCCATGAAACTCTCAACCGCGGCCCATCAAACTTTCAGCCACAGCCCGGTGGTGGCCTGTGTTGTTGGCACTTATAGTGCTGCCAGACGCACGATCATGGCCAACTTTAACCTTAAATAATATAAAAACTACTGAGGCTAGAGGGCTGCAATTTAGTATGTTTGATGATTGGAGGGTGGATGATCAACATAACAATGTGGAGCCCTCTAGCCTCAGTAGTTTCTAAGATCTGAGGGCGGACAGAAAAGTGCGGACGGACCAGACAAACATGGCATCTAAGTACTTTTCTTTTACCGAAAAGTAAAAATGGTATTAATAATTAATAATAACATGCATATAAACGTCGACAACAGTAACAACATTCATATGAAGTAGTAATGATAATAACAAGTAATGTGAGGTTACTTGCGTTAATTTATTAAAAGAATGATGTCTTTTGGCGTGCTGTTGCTCAGTAGAACCTGAATGGTAAGTGGCCTAGAAGGTCAATAAACGACTTGCCCGGGGAATATAATAACAATTAACATAATTTTCGTAGAAAGTGTTAATCAATTCTGTTTATAATTATACAGCTTAATTCCATTAAGCGGACGCTTAACTTACTGTATGCACTCTCATACTCAAGAAATCCCTTATGAAACATTCTACTTCAGTTCACATTATAATATAAAATTAACAGACGTAAGCCAAATTAGAAATACACATACACGCATACACATATACAATATACATACATACATACATACATACACACACACATACATACATACATACATACACACACACATACATATATATATATATATATATATATATATATATATATATATATATATATATACTGTATATATATATATATATATATATATATATATATATATATATATATATATATATATATATATATATATATATATATATATATATATAGTCATGATGCGTACCAGGCACCTTGTAATTACACAACTAATGACAGATTTCAAAAAATATACCTCACTTCAGCCAGATACTTGAACTGTCATAACAATAAGAATTGCGACTGAGTACTTTAAAGTCAGGTTGGATTTAGATAGCTCTTGGATGGAAGGAGCTGTTAATAATTTCTGGACATTGAGCAGAGCCATTTTCTCTAAGTTCCTCAACTAAATAATTCACAATACAATGTAAAAATAACTATGTGGTCACTCTCCTATCAAAATATCTCCCTAACACCACCAGTATAAACCATAAATCAGAGTGATATTTTATTTTGTTCCCGAGTCTCTGGGCACCAAAAACTTTTGTCACAATGTGTACCAAGTACCTGGTTATTACACAACTAATCACAGATTCCAAAAGTATACCTCACTTCAGCCAGATACTTGAACTCTTATATCAATAAGAATTACGACTGAGTACCCTAAAGGTAACAGTAATCCCTTAAAAACTCATTAATCATGTGAAAAATCAACATAAATATAACGAAAGAATTGTGAGGTGTCCACTTTAGAAATATACTAGAATAAAAGGGCATCACTCCATCAAACAACTTTAACTGTTTCCCTGGTCTTATTTCACTTCAGCAAAACTAAAGGAACAAAACATGTTTATCACTTTGCCTTATGCACACAATTAATCTTATTTACTGATGGTCAATAAATGAAAAACTGTTTTTAAAAATTTTTAATACAAAAATTTATTTGTAAATTCAAAATTTATAATCAGAATTCCCAATCTGAAAAACTTACTATTACTTGAAAACAACACAAAATTTAATTAATTCTTGAATTAAATTATTAAACAAAATTAAATCACAAAACTTTAATTTATCAAGAAATTAAATTAATCAAGTAAAATTTAAACTATCAAGAATTATTCGAGATTCGGAAAGAAAATCTTAATAAATGAAAATTAAATCAAGTATGCAATGTTAAATTATCAAGAAATATTTAAAATGCTCAGTAAATAAATGTTAAATCACCAACAAAATTCAAGAGATTGCAAGCACAAGAACACACAAAAATACACAAAAGATTTATCAATAATAATTTCACCATGGCAAAAATTTTCTCAACACACCTTATTATACCATGGTAATAATAAGTAAAATCCACTTTATCTTACACAAGCTTGTGAAAACCTTTGTAAAATCTCTTTGCAGCTACATAAAATTCACAAAACACACTTTTTTGTCTGACGCCATTACAATTTAAACAATTTCACTAACTTCAGATCTCAAAAGCTATATTTAATACCAGTGACCACAAATATTTTACATTAATAGTTACTCTTTTTAAGAGTGAGAGAGAGAGAGGGAACCAAACTGAATGGTCACTGAAATAAGAATGAATAGATTTAATCTGAGGATTCCAGTAGAAATTCAACAGTCATGTGACATCATTAAGGTATTCTGGGTGCGAGATACAAAAATTCTTCTAGATAAAGGAAGGTGACGTCACTTCTAGCAAAACATTTTGAACGCACTATTACAAAACATGACGCAATCGATCATGAGGTCTTACTCTCAAAATTGCATACACGACCAGAATCATGAAACATTATTCTCGTATGAGACAAAGCTTTTACAGAAATCTTTACACAACCTAAACTGGCTAATTATGATTGGCATGTTTTGAAAACAAAACACAAACCCCGAGTTGGTTTCAGGATAGATCAGCAATTGTTATTCCCAACCTGTCATCATGTGAATTAAAACAAAGCGCTCAAATTTTATCTGAAGTAATGACAACTGAAGTGAAACAAACTCTTCGCTAGGACACACATGTTCTTTTGATATCTGACAATACAATACATACGACAGTTCAATAATTATTACCATTACACATAATACATGATAAACAGAAGAGTAAATATATCAAAATTATAGGAAGATATACATATATAAATATATATATATATATAGGCAGCATCATGAAATTATATATAGGATATACATATATATATATATATATATATATATATATATATATATATATATATATATATATATATATATATATATATATATATATATATATATACACACACACACACACACACACACACGTGTGTTTTGTGCTTATGTGCGCAAGCTGAATACTTTGCAATGACGTTATTATTTAACGTTAAACCCTCCCGTTTTTATTTAAATCGTTTAGAGGTACATTTTATTAAAGTTTCTAAATCTGTTCTTGGTTCATTTCATAATATTACTTATTAGGTTATACTTCTCGTCGTTCGTGGTTTCTCTTCTCATATTTGTTTTCCTTCCACATCTTAAATCTTTTGAAAGCACAGAGGAAAAATAGTGAAGAGGATTTCAGTAAAGGTTTTGATCACGTATTTTTGAGAAGGTTCTGGAAATATTCCACGTCACGGCTATGAAAGAACTCTCGGCTTCTCTGTCGCTTTGAACGCAACATTTTTCGCAGACAGAAAGGATTTGCTATCGTCTGTGAAAGGGCGTTGTCTCGACTGCTGATATTTCGAGCGTTAATAAATAAAATTGCCTACTACATGTAATGTGTATACGGATTACTCTTTATCACATTATTGATGTAGTTAATAATGAAAATACATAACAGACGGGAAAGAAATGAATTGAAGGGCATAAACCTATTTTATATATTAAATAAAGAAAATTATATATATATATATACATATATATATATATATATATATATATATATATATATATATATATATATATATATATATATATATATATATATATATATATATATATATATATATATATATATATATATATATATATATATATATATATATATATATATATATATATATATATATATATAATATATATATATATATATATATATATATATATATAAAATATATATATATATATATATATATATATATATATATATATAGTGGCAATTGACAAACAATAAGAAAAACAATTTTCCACCATAATCTTCTACCCTTCTATTTATTCTACGGGTTAAAGAAAAGAACGAGTGAGCTGCATCACATATTCAATGAAAATGGGAAAAACACACAAGATGAAATCCTTTGAAAAAACACAATTTTGATAAGAAAATAAAATAAAAAAAGACGAATGCAACATGAAGCGAAAAAACCAGCCATCAATATTGTGACCGAAAAATTCAGATGGAAATAAATATTTGGGATATACGCGTACTAATACATAAAAATTAAGGTAATCACTATTTCAGCATCTTGATTTTTACAAACCCAGAAAATTAATTATATATGTGATATGACAGATATAAAAGAAAGCATATTACTTTTCATACAGAAATCCAATATTGAAGTTTTTTATAGCAAAAAAGGAATAATACAAAAGAACCAACATAAAAGTGGTGAACACACATATAATCGCACGAGCGAAACACGAGTTCTCTTGTTTTAGCACAGGAACACTTGGAAAAAACCTACAAATTGGAGAACAAACTCATTCGAGAATTCCACATAAAGTTTCGGAGCGCCATGCTCCCTCCCTCTTCGGTGTGGAGGCAGTCTCTGTGCTGAAGAGGAAGCATGATGCTCCGAATCTGTATGTGTATTTATTAAATATATTTGTTCTCCAATTTGTATTTTTTTTAAAGTTTCCAAGTTCGATACTGATCGGTTATCATCACAGGAACACTAATATATGGAAATTCAAGCATAAAACATCTGATTAATCGTCGGTAAACCTTCTATGGTACTTGTTTAATGTAATATTTTTTAAAAGAGAGGAGACCGAATGGTCTAGCAAGTCAATTTACTTGTTCAGAATCAATGATGAAATTAACGTTTAGAAAGACATTTACAATAATGGCAATATCAGCAGAAACTGACAAGAATGAATACGAAAGATCCAGTTTTCCCTTTGTGCGGAATTGGGTGTTCTCTGGTGTCTTGACTGCCTCGGTCATTGACACCGTGATAATTTTGTATTTTCTAGAAGTATCAAGAATCAATTCAAACACACCTTTCCTCCTTTCTTGAATTCCGGCTCTATATTTTTCAAAATTACACCGTTCAAACAAAACATCAAAAATAAATAATCTACTGACTGCTTCTGGAACGTAAAAATTCAAAGTTAGAACTTTCATTTTATGTACATGTACTTAGTAAACATATTTGTATCTCATTATGTTGCATTTTAAAGCTATTCTTCAAATAAAAAAAATCTATTCAAGAAAAAGTCTCATTCATATTTTTCTCCTTTTAAAGTAACTATGTTACAACAATAATCATCATAAAATACCAGATGGAAACACGGATATTTTTATTCAGAAACTGAACGATATATAAGTTAAATATAAAGTATATACACAATGCAGAGATGCGCTTGGTCCCAGTGGGAACATCTCCAGACTTTGCAAGTAAAGACGCTTGGTTAATATATTCTGTTTGTAGACGACGCAATGCCTGACAATATTCACCTAGTAAAATCCGTTACTCCTCGCTCTTATTGACACAAATCCGTCCTGCCTGTTTCTGTTTATTTTTCTCGTGTGCCGGCGTCACATTTTTGAAACAGTTCACTGACTCGGCAAACAAGACCCACCTTCGCGTCTCCTTGTTTTCTATCGTCCCGGCCTTGTTGTGCACGCTCTTTCAAAGATATCCTCTTTATGGTTAAAATAATGATGACGTTGATTTTACCCGTACAAGTCCTTTGTTCATCAGAAAGTTTTCTTTACCAATAATCGTAATTTTATACAATAAACTGTCAGTATGGTGGGGCTGGAACACAGCCCGAACTGGCTAATTTTATTTGTCCCCGACAGTCAACTTTAGTCTCGAACTGATTTCTGAATTTCCTTTGTGAATCAGAGTTCCCAACGGTGTCCTATTTTCTCGAAGAAATAAAGTTCTGCCATCAAAGTAAATTACCCGGTAAGGGGGTCGTGCCGTCTGTGCATTTCACGTGGTGCACTGTAGGTATTACTAAAAGGTCGTTTGCAGCGTCCCTTTGGCTCCGCGCTGCACTCACATTTCAGCCTTTTCTTTACCTACTGTTCTCTTTTTGTTTATCTTTACATTTAGTAAAAAGGAGTCATGAGCTTGAACTCTAAATATTTAATTTTGCATCTTCCAAGAGCGTTGACTACTTCCTCTCTTGCTCCCTTCTTCCATCTTGTTGTCCAACTACTCTAACCCCATATTTTCACTCTCTTAAGCACCTTATGTCAAAGTGCCCCAGGCATGGCTTTACAAACAAATTTCAGTAAATATAATTAAATCAGAGTAAATTATGCAGTTGATCTCCATCCAGATATTTAAAGGAATGTCACTCATTTTTTAACAGGGGGTATATCGTTTAAACAGATGTGAAACTTGTGCGTTGACTTATGAGCACATGATGCTTTGTGGTACATTTACCAAATCGTTGAGCATGGGTCATGAAAATAACTTATGCCTCTTTAATATTAAGATTTTCTGTACTTTATAGCATCAACAGTGCTAGCCGATATCGTCAAAACGTCATTTAATATTTTTTTTTACATATAATAGGCTATCACCACACGAGTTGAGTAGAAATGAAGGATTAACCAGCACAGAATGTCTGAAAGTAAATATCTTTAAGACAAACGAATATCGTTCTTAGCACAAGTGATGTGATATGGTATTTCGCATTTTGGTCAAAAAAGTATGTGGCCTTGAGGGAGTCAAGTGATAAGGTCAGTCAAGGGTAAGGCTTGTTCAAAGTGATCAAGACTCTTATGACAAAAAAGAGGAAAGGTAATGATAGATAGTACAGTATACACAAACCAGATTAATAATCAAGACGAATCACGTGCATAATAATAATAGTAATGCTACTACTAATAACAGTCTCCATTACTACCATCATCAATGTTCTGTTAAGATCTAAAGCAAAGTCTTGCGCTTCCGACGGAACGATTTGTCTTTGTCGGTCTGATAAATGCGTGGATTATTTTGTCAAACACTGAACGTAAAACTCTTCTGTGATATTTTTTCGGAATTTGTAGCTACATAAGCAGAGATTCACGAAATTTTGCATTAATATTGCAGTAAAACTGTCAGCCGATAAAAAGAAATGAAAAATGAATTACTATTAAGAAATTTCCATCTGACACGAAAGAAGGAAAGAATAATATTGATAACAACATTTGGTACAAATAGAAGCGAAAAAGAATGAATATATATATATTATATATATATATTATATATATATATATACATATATATATATTATATATATATATATATATATATATATATATATATATAGATAGATAGATATATATATATATATATATATATATACATATATATACTGTATATATATACATATATATATATATATATATATATATATATATATATATATATATTATATATACATACATACATATATATATATATATATATATATATATATATATATATATATATATATATATATATATATATATATATATATATATATATATATATATATATATATATATATATATATATATATATATATATATATTCTTATATAAAATGAAACCCAGAAGTAAAAGGGGTCCAAAACAAAGTATCTCTTCTGCAAAGATTATCCCCAAAAAGAGATAAATTCTCCAGGACATTCCAGGCACGAAGATTTACTGGCTCGGGACAGACATATCGCTGCTTGTGGTGAGTTATCCTTGGAATTAATTCCATCAACAAAGAGTCTAGGAGAGGCAGCCCTCGTCCAAATAGATCCAAGGGATAGAGGGAGATAAATTCGTCGTGTGTATTTGAGTATTTGGTACCAAGGAATATTCTGTCACATTTCTATTAAAAGAAAATGTATCGAACATTTTCTTCCACTAATTTTTATGGTAATAAAATAGAGACGGTCGAGGATTTTAATTAAAATTAAGTATGAAACTTGATAATGAAACACATACAAAATACAAAAAAATAAACTAATTTAATAAATAAAAGAAATGAAAAAACATTAAAAATACTTCCTCGTCTCATACCTTAACAACGCTATTACAAATTCAGAAGTCGATTCATGAACAATCAAAAACATGATACGACAAAAAGGCAAGTTTTCATGCGGAAAATATCTCGTTTTTTCTTTTCTTGCCTTAGATCATACTGGAAAGTCTTCTGCGCCGTCCTCTTGGCCTCACCATGATTTACACGGGCTTATTTATACCTTCTAGTCAACCAGATGACAAGTTTAATGGAAGACAAGGTACCAGCATGTCCCTAAATTCACTACGTGCCTAGATCACACTGGCGAATCAAGTTTATTGATATGGATCGATTTACCTCTCCGAGTATCCTTCTCCTTCCTATATATATATATATATATATATATATATATATATATATATATATATATATATATATATATATATATATATATATATATATATATATATATATATATATATATATTATATATATATATATATATATTTATTATATTGTTTCATATAATATTTTTTAATTTATAATATATATTTATACATGTTGACGTAACCTTTGTTAATTGTTTCATCTAATTTTTTTATTTGTAATCCTTTTGCAATCTTAATTTTTAAATTTAAATTTATAGACTTTTTGTGTTTATATTATTTATTTTATACAGCCCTCGAAAATGTAATGAAGACATTACGAAACGTCGGGAATAAATGACCCTTTTTAACAAGTCTTTTTGTCCGCTCCCCATTGATGTATATCTGGCTGTGGCCACCGCTGTTTGGATACATATATATATATATATATATATATATATATATATATATATATATATATATATATATATATATATATATAAATATATATATATATATATATATATATATATATATATATATATATATATATATATATATATATATATATATATATATATATATATATATATATATATATATATATCCTTTCCTTTTATAGACATCTTGCATATGTAGAATGACATAGTAATATGGAAAATACTGATTTGACAGTCGGTTTGTACTGATAAATGGACGCAGAACTATCTATCTTTATATTATTTGAAGTAAAATTTGATAGAATTACTAATATATATATATATATATATATATATATATATATATATATATATATATATATATACAAAAATAATGGGAAGAAGGGTATACTTTTTCTTTTAAAATAATTCTGGAGATAAAATAAACTTACCTGGCAAAGAAATGCTTCTAACAACAAGGATAACATTTATTTCTAAATACCATGATTGAAATTATAATCGGTTTCAAGACAGCAACTTCAGCATTACATAACTACTCTAATCGTTACATTATATTCTGAAAGTTCCTTACTATATTTTTGTATATACTTTCAATATCCATTGGACCTACATCATATTTATAAGGATTTTTAATTCAAATAATCCATGAAGTAACAATTGAATAGTGACGGAATCTGTTTGCTATGTAACACTATTTATCAGCATGAAGCATTACAGCGATCCAGAGGGTCTCGTTATTATGCAGTTAATACAGGAATTATATATGATTTTCTTTTCACGTCACATAACGCCCTTCTCCGGAAATCATACCGAATAAAAAGAACCTAATGGCACATCCACTTATAAAATCATGAAGGGTACATATTTCGGTCTTGATTATACCTTTCTCCGCCCGTGATGTAGGTGCTTTTGTGTAAAGGAAAAACCCTTTCACTTATACCGGTTAATAACATAGATTTTCTTGTGAAAAATTCAGTACGTGCGTGTTGGCAGTGAGGGCTGATTGGGTGCTTGGTAGGGGTTTCGTAACTTCCGAGGTAAAATGTGTTTCCTTTATGATTATACTCATTGGATGACAGAATAAGTTTTTCTCCTACGCTCTTATTTTAGTTTAATTTATTTGCTATATTTCTCTGTGAGTTTAGTCATCATATAACAGACCATGTGTTGTCTAAGGATCTGATTTTTGTCTCGGGTGTTTCGCGTATTACTTTATTTCATTATGCGCATTTCCAATCGACAATATTACATGCTTTCCTTAGGGGTACATTATTCACATATATTTTTAATTTATTATAATACTTATAACATTACCATTCCATGAAAACAAGAGTTTGTAAATGGATACTGAGTTTATTATAATACTTATAGCATCACCATTCCATAAAAACAGCTGTTTCTTTATGGATACTGAGTTTATCACAATACAACCTCACCACTCCATAAAAACAAGGGTTTCTTTGTGGATAGCGAGTTTACCCTAATACTTCCAGGTTTATTTATGGATATTGAGCCTTCTTTGCTTTCATTTCATTACATTATTTTCATGGGCATCGTCATTGCACAAACGAATAGGTTCCCAATATGCGTTTTTCTTCAGAGTTTTTAATTCATGAGAGTATTTCATTACACGGTCCCCTATGGCCTCCTTGAACATGTTTTCCCCAGATATTTAATTTTCTCCTGTGTTTTTAAATCAAAACTAAATTTCTATGGGAAGTCTGCTATTATTAAAAGAATACGGTTAGCTTAAGGTTTTAATTTCTCCAAATTTTTATTTAATTCAGTATCAACTTTCTCTTCGAAAACTGCCATGGCCTTCCTTATGATCATCGATTAAACTCAGTATTTTACGTTATCCATGTTAAAGAACATTAATCCTCATGATACCCTTTAAACCTTCTGATCACGAGTTCATGTGATTTAACTGTGAAAAGGAGACTAGACAGGCCTCACATCTATATTACGAATGGGATTAACAATTAAGTCTTACAGTATTAGCACGAATAATTAGCATATTCGACTATAACTCTTGTATTGGGAATACAATTACATCAACTGATCTGTGCCATGTTCAGTAGCCTAAGGATAAGGCCTCGAAGAGCACTTATGTTTTTGATAGCGATTTTTGTTTATTTTTATAAAGAGGAGTTTGTTTGACTGTCAAGTGTTAGAAAAAAACTTTTTCTGTAAGGAAAAAATGTTTGTTCCTCCGTGTTTAGCAGTGGCGCGGGGTGAGGGTGGGGGAGTTTTACAGAATTATGAAAAATTGCTATAATGGCAAACACTTTGGGGGGCGCTTTCAGCCATTTAGCGCTTGAGACTGAAAAAGGGACTTGGAATGGTTGGACAGCAAGATGGCAGAAAGGGAGTGGGAAACAGAAGTAAAGTAAAAGGCCAAGATGTGAATGCAACTAAGGGACGAAAGAACGTTGTAAACGACCTTCAGTAATGCCTACAGTGCACCACATGAGGTGCACTGACGGAACTAGTCCCCTACGCTTTTTCTAATGAAGAAACGAAATGGAGTAGCCATGGAAAAACAACGTCCGACCGAACTGATGCCTCCTTTAACCAGTGTTTTATATGAAATCTCGACTTCATTACTACATTCAGAAACGTTATTAATATTTTTGAAGGAATTTCTAGCAGAAAAAGCAGTAATTATATTTCAATTATTCCAGGACAAACACTTGAAATAAATTTGTATATTGCATTTTTTATATACTGAGCTGCATCTGTTTGACAGATTCGATTCTGTGGTTTGACATGTCCATACGATAATGAAATTCATTCACAATGTTTTTATCCAATAACTGGTTCTTAACAATACCTTACTTCAATCCTAATCGACTTTCGCAGGAATATCTTAAACTTAAGTGTATAAGTGAAACATGCAGTAGAACTGGAGACTGGTCAATAACCTTTTATCTTCAAAGAATGTGCCATTTGAACGAAAATACACCTATGAATTTCATGATCAAAGTCGAGGTACGTTCGGGAAGCATATTATCATCCTTCATCATGGCAGCAAGAGTTACACTTGCTTTAATGTCATTGTCAGATGAATGTCCTGCCAATATTGTCTCTTACGTCAAAGTCAATATCAGATGCTCTTCCAACGCTGCTGCCTCTTGTCATGTGCGTCTTTTCATTATTCATTCTGGGCGTTTCTTTAAATGCCACAACAATAGACTTTAGGAAAGATGGCAGAGGTATAATGCGGTAACTCTGAATAAGGTAACATAACCTAGAGAAATTTTACAGTATCCTCTGTTACAGTGAAAAGTGTAAAACAATTCCACAGCCTTATTCTTCCAACGAAAATGCCATTTGTACGTCTTTTCATAAAGAATTATAAGACCAGGAAGAAACGGAATATTGGCGATATATGCAAATTGCGACAAAAACCATAAGTCAATATATAACTTAACTGTATGACAAAGACATGCCATTTCGCGAGATACGATTTTTAATAATAATGCTACATTCAAAGTCCCGATCAAGATTGATAGCTTAATCAAATTGTATCTATATTCAACAATAATCGTTCTTTTTCGATATTACCATCCATTCATAATTCTCATTTTTTAAGAAAAGAAAAGACTACTTTGAAAGGAACAAGAAAATTTTACAAGTTTAATATGTCATTTCCATTATAACAACCTCGACAAAATGTTTATGCCCTTTGTAACATCAAAATGGCAAAAGTTACGTCTTAATCTTAATTTCCATTGCACCATAACTTCTCAGAAAGAAGCAGGAGTTTATTTTAATTTCCAGTCCACCATAACTTCTCAGAAAGAAGCAGGAGTTTATTTTAATTTTCATTCCACCATAACTTCTCAGGAAGAAACGGGAGTTTATTCTAATTTCCATTCCATCATAAATTCTCGAAAAGAAGCAGGAGTTTATTTTAAATTCCATTCCACCATAACTTCTCAGAAAGAAGCAGTATATTCTAATTTCCATTTCACCATAACTTCTCAGAAAGAAGCATGAGTTTATTTTGATTTCCATTCCACCATAACTTCTCAGAAAGAAGCAATTTATTTTAATTTCCAATTTACCATAACTTCTCCGAAAGACGCAGGAGTTTTCTATCCATTTCAGGGACCGCGAGTCATTGTTTTTCTCAAATATCTTTCAAACTGGTTATTTGATCGAAATGGTACTTTGACACAGTCCACAAGACACCTCCTACTAATTTTTGGTAATATAGTGCATTGGCAAATGGTGTTAGTAAAGGCGTTTCTCTTTCACTTCTAAAGGCAAAGTCGCATGAGTCAGCAGGCCTAAACTACGCAATCGAACGTCCGCTATCTCCCATAGACAGGAAAGGGGGCGGATATGGGGAGGCGAGGAAAGTGGGTTGAGGGAGGGATGAGGAGGGGAAGGGAGAGGGAGGGACGGGATGGGTATAAAGGACGTTCGAATGCATAGTTTGGCGATGCTTGGCAACACCATGTAAGTCAAGAGTAAACGCCTGAACTAAAATCATTTGACAATGCACTGTATTACCAAAAATTAGCCAGAGGTGTCTTGTACACTGTGTCAAAGTACCATTCCGGTCAAATAATTAGTTTGAAAGATATCTGAGAAAAACGATGACTCGCAGTCCCTGAAATGGATAGTAGGTGCATCATTATGTTCAAGTTTAACCTATTCAGGAACTCCAGAAAAGTACATTAATTTATTATCACCTCCTTTTGTCCTTGGATATGATTTTCCAAATCGCACAATCACACAAAAAATTCGTCAGATTTTAACTTTCATTCCTTCCACAATTTACCAGAAAGTAAAAGGACTTCTGTTTGCTTACAATATCGTTTAATTAACCCTTCTTTAAAAATCTTGATATATAAATTCAAAAGTAATTATTCATTATTTTTCAGTCGACCCTTCTCGATCAGTCACTTACCAAATTATAAATATTTATACCTATATATATATATATATATATATATATATATATATATATATATATATATATATATATATATATATATATATATATATATATATATATATATATATATATATATATATATGTACAAATAACTGTTAATATTACTAATATTGATAATCTCACAAGAAGTTCTTACAAAAACTGTTACTACTACTAATACTACGGCTATTACCACTAATTTTAGCAGTGTTGGAAATAACACTGTGGAGCATTAGTTATACTAAAACGAACAGCAATAATTATTAGGGCAAGGGATATTTCCCGGAGCTTGGGCTTACCCTTGATTTACTTCAGTAGCCGAAGGCATTTCAATAAATTTATCTCCCAGACAAGCATGAAACTATGTAAAATGTGTTTGCTAAGGAAAAGGACACTGTATCTAGTAATTTTAATTCGGTCTGAGAGCCTATATTTAAGTCAAAATAGAATAAGGACAGAGGATTCGTATGTACATAATTTGATTCACAAATATTACAATGACTTGAGAGAGAGAGAGAGAGAGAGAGAGAGAGAGAGAGAGAGAGAGAGAGAGAGAGAGAGAGAGAGAGAGAGAGAGATTAAAAAAAGTTTAATTGCTGGTGTTCCTACTATTCGTATCTATAGTCGTCCTTATTCATACACTCTAACATCCCTGAATAGTTAAATAAGCCAAAATTATGTTAACTGTTTATTTC
The DNA here is from genome assembly GCF_040412425.1 of Macrobrachium rosenbergii. Lineage (NCBI taxonomy): Eukaryota > Metazoa > Arthropoda > Malacostraca > Decapoda > Palaemonidae > Macrobrachium > Macrobrachium rosenbergii. The sequence goes on along the minus strand of NC_089781.1, from coordinate 74,405,354 downwards.
CGATCTTCAGTCAAGCCCACGTACGTTTACAAAGCATTATAATTTTCTTCCATAACTGTGATGAACCGATACTTACGAAGACAAAAATTATCGCTTAGAATTCGAAGAAAAAAGTAATTTTGAGGGTTATTTTGTGAACTAATAAAGATTTTATTCGAGATGACTATGAACAGAATTTGCTTTTGTTCGTGCAAACTCATGAGAATCGGATCTTATGAAAAAATAATATCTGATTAGAACTCGTGGGGGAAAAATGGGCTTGAGTGGTCTTCTTTTGTAACCGATGAAGGTTTGATTCTCTATAATTATAGGAATTGCTTTGAACAATTATATAGATTTTATATTACTTCACTAATAATGGTGTTTATATTTTCAATGTCATTGCATGCCTGCAAATCCCGCACATTTCCAGATGATTTAAAAATAATTATCGAAATGATGCAATTACGAGATTTACCCATTTTTCTTGTGGGAAATCTTTACTGGTCTTTATTTATTTATTATTTATTTATTTTCTGTTTTTAGGTATCAGTACTTTTTATTAAGAGTTCATCACATTATTCGCATTTAAGCTAGAAATTGTAAATAAAAGATATTTTTAAGACCAACCAAATAAGTTTTATGAAATTCCTGAATTTCAGTAATTTCTCTGTTAAAATTTACGTTCTTTCGATTATTTGACGTAACATTTCTTATACTCAAGAGACTTAGGGAATGTTTATCTAAATGATATGATAATGAACAGTACAGTGTAGCTAAAATGCACATCTGAAGGAAAGCATTATATATGTGTATATATACATGTATGTATGTATATATATGTATACATACATACATACATACACACACACACACACACATATATATATATATATATATATATATATATATATATATATATATATATATATATGTATGTGTGTGTGTGTGTGTGTGTGTGTGTGTGTATGTGTATATACTGTTTGTTATCCGGCAAATGATAGCATATATGCAGCACCAATTACCAGATAACAGCCCTCAACAGGACAGCTAATGAGCTGCCAAATAGATCTTCACGAACGGAAGTGTGTGAACCTGTTAACCGGTGAATTGTCATAGCACTGTTTGTTCTCAGCGGAAAAGAATATTTAAAAAAATTTAAATGACCTCGAACTTAGCATTGTAAAGTGAACGCTTATATAAGCTCCAACAAAACTGCCTGGTATTATCCAGTCTCAACAGGAACTGGTATGTTAATTAGCTGTTAATTTTTTCTTAATATTGGTTAGTAATCTTCAACGTAATTTAACGGAACTAAAGTTTTCACGAACCTGTTAACCGAAATAAAATAAAGAAGAAAGTCATTTGTTCACTGGTTAATATATCATATATATAAAAGAATATTTAAAAAAATTTAAATTAGATGAAGGACCTGCATTATTTAGTAAAATATTATTTAACAAAGACGAACTTCCATGCTAAAGGAGGCTCATTTAAAAATCGCCATCTGCAGGAAAGTTGAAGGGGGCCAAATATAAGGTTTCCAAGTAAGCAAAACTTTCCCTGTTCTATGTTTGGCGATGGTATTATCCAGTCTTACTGAAAATAGCTGTAATGGAACTGGTATGTTATTTATTTATCTGTTAATTTTTTCTTTTTCATTGGTTAGTGAGCTGAATCGGTTATTGTCAGACGTCATCCATTTATAGGCGACCCTGTCAATATTTTTGTCTGAATGTTGAGTTGAGTAGTTTTATCTAATTCCAGCATTTGTTTGTTTCTCGCCACCATCTTGATAAGATGGTTAAAGTTTTGTTTATATCTGAGAATAATAATTGCTTAGCGAAAGAAAATTCCCGTGCAGTAAGTGCCGTGTAAATTTGTATCTCCCATTGTTTGGAAGAGAAATTATATTTATATATAAATATATATATATATAGACATCTGTTGTGTTATAGCTTTATATATGAAGCAAGGAGAAATGACTGTGTCCGATGGGCGAAATATATACGCAAACAGCACATTCTTTCTTTGTCGGGATATATAATATGTGTTGCAGAGTAACCTTTATTATATATTGTTTTTCCCCAATGGCGACCTTATTTAATTAAGTAATTGTCTGTATTTGATGTCAACGGTAACTTTAATGGACAGGTTAGTGTATATATATATATATACGTTAATTAATTAATAAATCATCAGCCAATATATATATATATATATATATATATATATATATATATATATATATATATATATATATATATATATATATATGTATGTGTGTGTGTGTGTGTGTGTGTGTGTGTGTGTGTGTGTGTGTTTGTGTGTGTGTTTTACTGTGTGCATGATAAGTGATGCGACCAAGCTCAGCAAAGCGTAAAATTTTCTTAATCACAAAATTGAGAGAAGACAAACTGAAATATGTTCACGCAAAAATAATAATAGGACCTCACAGAGCTTGGGGAATGCCTAATCTCTGTTGGATTTATATAATGCACTGGCCATAAGTAACCCAAAATATTTTCAGACCAGTTATTGGTAACTGATGGAAAGCAACCGAAAATGAGAGGAGTTTGTTAAACTGGTACAACATTATTATCATGCCAATCTAGGAAGAAGCCACACAAATGCTTAATTGGATGGTTACACTGGTTAATTAGCTTTTAATAAGGCTTCCTGTCATAGATAAAGTAAGGGTTTGATGTTACCTCCCGATTGTGTTACAGATTGACGTTTACTCAGATTACGTTATTTCTTTGCTTAATAGATATCTTTGTTTATAAAATTGATTATATACTTCACTCTGTTTTCTATAAGTAAGAAGAAAATATAGTACACCAATTAGGTCACATTAGGTGAAAATATCAAACATTCGATTACCTAGAAGAGATAACAACGCCATAAGACATTAGAAGGCCTACACTTGAATAATGCCAAATTAGGAGAAGATATGATTATTATTATTTGTCTTAAAATATCATCAAGTAATAGGAAATGGAAAAACTACATATAAAGGCAAAAGCACACTATAAATAATTATTCCTCTTGTACTTGTACTAAGAGTTCGTGAATAAAGCCACTAGGCGACAAAAATTACTTAAGAATTTTCGTCCATTCACACAGTGCTGCGATTTAGCTTCAGTAAATTTACCTAAGATAGCAATTACGCAATCTTGGATCAATTATTATAAGCCAAAATGGCAATTGCGCAGTATTACAGTAGCAATTAAAGCTAATTGTTTTATGAAATTTCCTTCGTCACACAACAGTTGTTTGTTTAAAAATGATCTACAAAAGTCGGATAATGGTGGTCCTTGGATTTCCTTTAACACGATACCGGTAGAAGCCGTTATATTATATATATATATATATATATATATATATATATATATATATATATATATATATATATATATATATATATATATATATATATATATGTATTTATGTATATTATATATTATATATCCCCGTACGGGAATTCTTCTTTTAACGTGCCTTTTCCCATCTGTATGGGTAAGCACGATGCCTTCTTTTTTTTTTGAAGGACTTTGATTTGGCTTTGGGGTAGACTTTGTAGTTCCTGTTGGGTCAGCTGATTTAAATCAAGGCCCAACCACACAGTCTGATTTGGGTAGGGACTGCGCGCTGTACAAGCAACTACCCACCCCCATAACAGTGCTCATCATTGCTACATACAATGTAAGAACTCTCTTTGAAGAGATACACCTGAGCAGCCTCGAAACAGAGATTAACAACATCAATTGGGACATTATCGGAATCTCTGAGATGAGAAGACCAGGTGAAAAAATCCAAATGCTTAAAAGCGGACACCTGCTTTCCAACAGTGGCAAGGAAAGCAAACAAAATGGTGTTGGATTTCTTATAAACAAAAACTTACAGGGCAACATTGAGAAGTTCACAGCCACATCTAACAGAATAGATAGTGTCACTCTTAGAATTTCAAAGCGGTACAGACTAACAATCATACAGGTATATGCTCCCACATCAGTGTCATTCCAAGAGGAACTGGATAACTTTTATGATGACCTATACACCACTCTAAATAATAACAAAGCCCATTACAACATCGTAATGGGGGATTTCAATGCTAAAACTGAACAAGGGAATGAAGATTGTGTTGGCAAATTTGGATATGGAGAGAGAGAAATGACAGGGGAGGTGACTTGATCAATTCTGCTGAAGCACATGACTTCAAGATCATGAACACATTCTTTTAAAAGAGTGAAAACAAGAGATGGACATGGCGAAGCCCAAACCATGAAACACGAAATGAAATAGACTACATGCTGTACTTGTAGACAAACATAGTATAGTTAAAAATGTTGATGTTCTGAACCAAGTCAACGTAGGCAGTGATCACAAGATGGTAAGATGCAAAATCCAAATCAACACCAAACAAGAGAGGCAAAAACTATTCTTCTCAAGACCAGAACATATCAAAACACCTGAAGCCCTCAAATCTACATTTCAGATAAGAGTTAAAAAACCGCTACGAGATTTTTGAAAATTTAGAAGACCAAAACAGTAATGAAAATTATCTTGAAAACTTGAATAATAACATCATTATCCCATTGAAAGAAGTAGCAATGAAGTTCCAGGACAGAAAGCCCTCCGACAACAGCAAATTCTCTGAAGAGACAAAGAACCTCAGGAAAAAACGTAGAAATCTCAAACTCCCATCAACAGTGCGGGAGAAAACTGAAGCAGGAGAACTAAACAAAACTATACAGAAAAAGCAACGACAAGACCTTCGCAATAGAACAACAAAAACAACTGAAGATGTCATTAAACTGGGCAGAGGGTCAGGGGCGTCATTTTCAGATTTTTGATGGCGGGGGTGGCGGGGAGGGGGGAGGGGGCAAAGGCGGTTTGGCGAGCGAAGCAAGCCTAATCACTTGGTTTTTTTTTTTTTATTTTGAGCTATTTTATGTGCCTTTTGAAGTACATAAAATAGATAGATAGATAGACAGATATAACTTAATGTGATGACACATTTGAATTTCGGTAGGAATAATGGAAAACCAGCTGCTTTTACTTCTTGGGGCTTGGTAGGGTGAGGGGGGGCAAGTTGAGGCTTGGGGAGTAACTTGAGTCTTGGGGGGCCAGTTGCCCACCCCAGCCCCCTAAATGACGCCCCTGCAGAGGGTTTAAAACAGCAAAAAGAAAACTCGGCCAAAGGAAGCTGCAATTCACTGGGGTGCTAGAAGAAGACGGATCCCTTACAACCAGCCGTGATGGAATAGTTAAGCGAGCAAGGGAGTACTACCAAAAGCTTTACTCCTCAGAAAGACCCCGTTACCATCTTCGTGAAAGAGAAAATCAACACCTATCTCATGACTTTTCAGAGATCACGACATGCGAGGTGCGACTTGTTATCAAGCAAATGAAGAAGGGGAAAGCACTGGGACCAGATAACATAACATTGGACCTAATAACAGACGCTGATGAGCCAATGCAAGTCAGACTGGCGCGACTATTCATTGAATGTCTGAAGAAGAGCAAAACGCCAGAAGAGTGGAATAAAGACATCCTCATTCTACTCTACAAAAAAGGCGACCCTAGGGACATGAACAACCTCTTTAATGTTATTTATAAGATCTTCACCAGAGTTATAACTAATCAAATTGCAGGTTAGCTTGATGAAAATCAGCCAAGGGAACAAGCAGGCTTTAGAAGAGGCTACTCCACAACTGACCATCTACAAACAGTAAACCAGATCATTGAGAAAACAAACGAATATAAAATCCCACTAGTAGTAGCATTTGTAGAGTACACCAAAGCATTTGACTCGGTCGAAACTGAGGAGGTCATGTCAGCGCTGGAAGAACAGGGAGTTGACTCAGTTTACATCAATGCCCTCCGTCACATCTATGACCATGTAACATCATTTATTCACCCCCCACAAGGACTCAGAACCATTCCAACTCAAGAAAGAAGTCAGACAAGGTGACACTAGCTCACCCAAAGTGTTTACTGCCTGCCTGGAGAGAGCTTTTCGACAACTCAACTGGCAAGAAAAAGGAATAAGAATAGATGGAGAACACCTAAGTCACCTCAGATTTGCTGATAACATCGTTATCGTTGTCCCCACCAAAGAAGCACTTCAACAAATGCTCACCGAGCTAAATGAAGCAAGCAAATCAGTAGGCCTCCACATGAACTTCCGTAAGACCAAAGTCATGAGCAATAAATACACTGAAAATGCAGATGACATACTTGAAATTGAAAATCAACAAATTGAGGAAGTGGACCACTACATCTACCTTGGGCAACGAATCTCTCTACATGACGCCTCCAAAGAGACCGAAATAAAAAGAAGAATAACCCTCGGCTGGCAGGCGTTTGGAAGAGCCACTCCAGTGTTAAAAAATAGGAAGATTCCTATCCTCTTAAAAGGAAAGTCTAAAGGACAGATTTATGATCACTGTCACTAGATATTTGTTATAACAAAGCCCACAAAAGTTTTATAGTGAAAGTAATCTGAAGAAAGAAAAACATTTTAGCTTGCCTTATTTTAGTGGTTTTGAAAACATAAAATCGCCTTTTAATGCAGTTTTTCTTATAATAGCACACTCAAAAGAATGTCAATAAAAATAGCCCTAAAGAAAAAACAACATAATATCTAAAACATGTTTGGATTGCCCCTCTTTTATATTGGCCAATAGCAAAGAAAAAGAGCTAAATGGATACTTCATAAAAACTCAAAACTGGACAAGATATCCTATAAAACCATTTAAGTGAAAAGCTCCACAGGATAAATTGGAACTGAAAGTTCAGTGGGATCGAAAGATTTCCAGTATTGAGTCCAGACAACAGATGGACATCAGTTGAATTTTAATCTTCTGGATGTATTAGATTGGAATATTACAAAAAACTGAGGAAGACTAAAAGATAAAAACTGACTTAATACAAGTTAGCTACTTGAGATAATTGTCTATATATCCGTATGACCAATATAATTTTTTATTTTAAAAAACAATGGAAAAGTTATTATTGTTTACAAAAAAAGAGAATTATTGTGTTGTATAAAAGTTTTGTGGAGGAACCTTTATAGTCTTTTAATTGTCCTGTCCATACCAACAACAGTTGGCTTTGTAAAAGGCTCTTAAATATTTAATCCTGTTTTGGAGGTTCTACTAACATTTGTGTTGATTCCAGATATATTATATACTTTATAATATCTGTCATTTATATGATTATAAAATACGTTTATATTTCTTCAGTCTGCTTAGTATATCGAAAGGCCTGCAGCACTCCAGTGTTTCTGTTTCCTTCATATTTTATCTTTATTTATATATATATATATATATATATATATATATATATATATATATATATATATATATATATATATTATATTTATATATATTTATATATATTATATTATATATATTATATATATATATATATATATATATATATATATATATATATATATATATATATATATATATATATATATATATATATAGTTACAAACGTCCTGTTAAACGTTTGTTTTTTTTTCCATATTAATAACTCAATATGACATAAAGTAACAGAGATAGAACTACAAGATTTTTATGGGAAACTAACTGATGTTTCCCACGCCACTCCCTTAGTCCCTATGACTGCCTAGGTTTCAAATGAGCAGGTAATTTGCAATCATTCCCAAAGTAATTAAAAGCACCTGGCCAAATCTGTAATCTTCACTCGATGGGAAGTTAGTAACCCTTTCCGCATATTGAAGAAAAGGCTTTTGAGACTTCACACCGTCCACATATTGCTAAAAGAGTCCCCAGTCTTTCCTGAGAACCATTATAAGGAAAATTCTCCCTGATCTGCTACCTGAAAACACTGCCGTGTGTCACTTCCTTGGCCTGTCCAACACCTGCATCTCCACCCTCATAACCTGACTCTTGAATCCAATTATTTCACTATTGTTAATTTCTATTCCTCGAACCTTTTACTGGCCAGCTGAAAAAGACATTTCAGGTACCTGCTGGGATTATCTGTATGCCCCGAGAAGAGAACAATAGATGACCCCATTAAGATGGAACTGTCAAGACACGACCACCTTCGATGTCGATGTGGTATAATTATCGACTCTGATGGGACATCCTTTGCTAGTGTATTCTAAGACGCCTCTCTGTCACGTATCCAGTTGGATAAGGATTCTGATCGAGTCCCCAGCAGATGTCACTGTGATACTGTGACTCTGAAGGTGGTCCTTATCTAACAGCCTTGGACCTTGAGCGCTGATGAGTCCGTGACCCAGAGGCACCCTTCTGCTTTTCATTTGATCCCTCTGTGGTGGGGAGCTGTACGCAACGCTGCTTCCATTGTTGTTCCTGCAAATTGAAACTGACTCTGATCTACTCAAGTCTTGTCCACGGACGAAAGTAAAGTGATTGGAAGTTGTTTGTCCAGCCTCATCATTTTTGCCTCTTACTTGAATTTTTCACCTGTTCTCTTGTTCTCATATCCATTCCCTTTTGAATTCTCCCTCAGAGATTCTCGTCATTTTTGACTGTGGTGTATTTGTTTTATAAGTATTGGAATACCAGTGTTAGTCTTATTTATGCTTCGACTGCAGTGTTAAAAGTTCAGTGATTGATTATAATTATTCCCAGTGTTAAAGATCAGTGTTTTGTTGCCTGCTTTTCATTTTGCTTACGCATTCCAATTTAATTTTCAATCGTAATTCCCTCATATGTTGCAACATGCCCTGCATTACAGATCCGTGTTGCGAGTAACCTGTTGTGTGAAATCACCTGTAGATCAATGGTGCCATCTTCTTGCAAACTGCATGTGCCAGCCAAAATTTCCGGATTCTCAGTATGAATGTTGCTTTACCTACAGTACTCCATCTTGTACTATCTAAGGGTCCTATTCCCATTTCTACGAAGTGTATTAGCCTAGTAAGGCATAGATACATAGCTTGCAGTAGTGTGGTACTCCTGTTTGTTGATTTTCATTTAGTATAGTCATTTTGATAGTCCCACGGGGGTCTGTTGACAGGTCCTGTAAATATTTTATATTCTGATGCCTTTAGTGAATTGTATGTTTTAAGTGGACACCCTAAGTTTACCTTGAATCCTTATTTGTTGATAGTGAGTTGTGTTAATTTCACTACAATACTACTTTCTGATCGCTGGAGTGTGGGCCCTACGCCTTAGTCAGCTGACGTTTCCAAAGGCATAGTTCAGAGCCATCCCTCACACCTTACGGCTGCGCCCGTGACTACATATACATACACACACACACACACACACACACACACACACACACACACATATACACATATATATATATATATATATATATATATATATATATATATATATATATATATATATATATATATATATATATATATACATAATTATATATATATATATATATATATATATATATATATATATATATATATATATATATATATATATTAGTTTTAATATTTGATATAATAAATATATATATATTATATATATTAGTTTTAATTTTGATATAAGATTGCATTAATTGCCATCTAATGTAAATTTACTAATGCAAAATCTAAATACTTTGTCAATGACTGAAAATTCTTTAGTAGTTATTGTCGCCTAGGGGCTTTATATACGAGCTCTTACAAGTTAACGACGAATAATTTATGATATAAGTTTTCCTTTTTATTTACCTGTTATTTCCTGTTACTTGGTGATAAGACAAACCATCATAATTATATCTTCTAATCTGTGCATTATTCCAGCGTATGACTTATAATCTTTTATGGAGCTGAGTTAAGCTTCTGGATAAAGAAATATTTTATATTTTCATCCCATATGATGTAACTGGCGGAAAATGTATTCTATTTGTTTTTAAGAAGTAATGTGAATTATACAATTAACTTCATAAAACAAAATAATATTTAATAAGTAAAGCAATAAAGTAATCTAATTAAACGTTGATTCATAACACAATTGGGAGGTGACGTCAAAGCCTTATATATATATATATATATATATATATATATATATATATATATATATATATATATATATATATATATATATATATATATATATATATATATATATATATATAAATATATATATATATATATATATATATATACCACTGAGCTGATTAACAGCTCTAGGGCTATATATGAAGGATTAGACTTATATTTTATCTTCTTCTTGGCTTTTAGAAACTTTTATTCCCATTTTTTACTTAGCAACGATGCCTTCTTTTGACAGACTTTTTTGATTTGGCTTTGGGTAGAACCTGTGGTCTCGAAGCTGCCCTGCCTGACATCGCTTATAGTACGTATGAAATGAATACCCGACCCAACGCCCTTTCTTCACCAGTTATTAAATTTCTCTAACTGTATATTCATTATATATATATATATATATATATATATATATATATATATATATATATATATATATATACAGTATATACATATATATATATGAGTATATGTGTGTATTATATATGTAATATATATATGTGTATATATATATATATATATATATATAAAAATTTTAATTATATATCTGTATATATATATATATCCTGAAATATATATATTATATATATATATATATATATATATATATATATATATATATATATATATATATATATATATATATATATATATATATATATATATATATATATATATATAATATATATATATATATATATATATATATATATATATATATATATATACATACATACATACATACATTTATATATATATATATATGTGTGTATTTGTCTCCATTGGTTCTGTATTTGGTGTACGGTAAATACACAATTAAAAATGACTATAATGTTTTATACAGGTCAGAAAATTAAGGCTTCATATACCAGAGTACCCTACGCACGACAACAGTTTTTATACGAATAGACGAAAACTCATAAAATAAAGTTTTCGCTATAGCTCACTTAACGTTTAGTTACATTTACCAAAAAATTAAATCAAATATTTGTAATATTGGTATGAAAATAAATTGTACTATTTATAGAGTCCGGAAGAGCTGAATTATGGACTGCTTTTCATCAGAACATCACTGACTTATTGCGTTTAGCTTCCAACACAATATAAACAATTTTAACAACACCTATACAATTTTTTGAGACCCAACTTCTTGTAATGCACAGTCGAAATGGGCAACGATTTGTATTTCTTAAAAAAATAATTAGAATAATGAAATAAATCCAATATTAGTACCTATGTGCTAGTATATGACGCTGCATAAGACGCTGCATACGGTTTCATTCATGATTCAAAATATACATGGGGATTATATGAGATACTATTGTCTTGTTTTTAGTTTTCTGTAAAAGAAAATTATTGTGCCGACTTTGTCTGTCCGTCCGCACTTTATTCTGTCCTCACTTTTTCTCTCCGCCCTCAGATCTTAAAAGACTACTGATGCTAGAGAGCTCATTGCTATGCTAATGAAAATTGCAGCCCTCTAGCCTCAGTAGTTTTTATTTTATTTAAGGTTAAACTTAGCCGTGATCGTGCGTGTGGAAACACTATAGTACAGGCCACCATCGGGCCGTGGCTGAAAGTTTCATGGGCCGCGGCTTTCATTATCTGAGACCAACGAAAGATAGACCTGTTTTCGGGGCCTCGATTATACGTTATTACAGAAAACTCGATTTAGTTTTTTATTTGTTCTGTAGCCAAACTACTAGTATATACATTATAATACAATATATATATATATATATATATATATATATATATATATTGAGAATAAACATCCCTCCCTTCCTGTAACTTTGATTTCATTATTTAATTTTGAAATGTTACTCCTGCCTATCGTTTCGGGAATTTAGCGGGCGTCGTGCAAACACCATTTGTCAGCAGCCGTTTCCTTAAAAAAAAAAAAATCCAGCAAATAATGAAACCCCCTTTACATCCGATGGGAGACATTAGGATACTTTTAGCGCTAATATTCTGATCTGTAGGCATTGATAAGTGTGTTTTTCCTATGCCCTCTTTGCTGGTCCTTTTGACATGTTCAGGTGCGGGTGGGCCTGATGCCAGATCTCGAAGAAGCCATGCTTTTGAAAAACAAGCAGAGACTGGGGATTATCAGCTGTAGAGACGTGCTGCATTTTGTCCACTGGTTTTTCAACGGACATCTGGAATGGTTGTAGGCGCCAACAAAGTCATAAAAAGGTTCGTACGTTTGTCAAGACCAGGCCTTCCGTCTTTTACTTAAACTCCTTAAAATTCCATTGCTTTATTCTTCCTCCCAAAGCAATCCTCCCTTTGTTTGCCTGTATACCATGACTTGCCATTTAGATCTTGAATTTAAAGACCCCGTGATAACCCTCAATTATCCCTCCACCAGTGCAATTTAAGGGCTAATTAGATTAGGGCTATATCAGTGTTAAATTTATCTCTGTGAGTGCGATACGTGTTCATTGTCAAATCCACCGATTCTCAGATTGTGCCAATTTCATTATAAACGTACCGTTAATTTTGTATTTAAGAACATTGGGTGATATTTCATAGCATCTCTTCAGTAGTCATTTTACGTCTCTTTTTGCACACGCGAAATTCACTATCCATGCTTCAAATATCTCGTCGTCTGCCACCAAAATCCTGATAATTCTGGTGATCAGTAACGAATTCCGTTGTGGAAATGAATTATTCTCCCATCCTGGGTTCCATCATTTGCATTACCTGAGACTATTTCATGTAATCAGGGCAAGGGTTATTATTATCATTGAACTGATTGTATTGCAGATTGCCCCATTTTTAAAAGTTTGCTTGTTGCCAAATCATTGTATCGTTGTTCCTGTGTCATACTGAATCTGCCCCTTAGTGATTATGTTGTGTCATGATTGTTGATTTGATAAGTTTCTGTAAATAAATCCCGTAAAAAGATAGACCTTTCCCCATTCAATTGTAAATCCAAGAAAACCTAAGGTAAGTTTTTCAAATAACTTTTCCTTTTACTCATAAACTGGGCTCTCTTGGTTTCAGCCTCATTATAATTTTGTTTCAATTTTTCACCAAGCCAAGGGCAGTTTATGGTTTTTTATATATATATATATATCTATATATATATATATATATATACAACTATTATATATAAATATATATATATATATATATATATATATATATATATATATATATATATATATATATATATATATATATATATATATATATATATATATATATATATATATATATATATATATATATATATATATATATATATATATATATATATATATATATATATACATATATATATATATATATATATATATATATATATATATATATATATATATATATATATATATGATATAGATACATACATACATATATACATAAATATATATATTTATTTAAAAAATATAGTTTATTAACAAAAATTCCCTTTGCTTATGATTCTTCACCGTTGCCAGTAATCTACAACAGTCTACATAATCACTTGATGCAACAGATCTTCATAAATTCCAGTGCGTATTCCCCGAAATAGGATCAAGTAATTGTGCAAATTTTTGAGTTGTTCTATTTTACATTATAATAAATTACAAAAAAAAAAAAAGCTGTCGATATATAGGTGAATAACAGCGCAGGTCAACGCAAGTTCATAATGACAGGTTTGATTTACCATGCAAAAATAGTACACTCAGCCATAATTCTTTAGGAAACTCCTGATTGCATTCTTTCATCTGACTTATTTCTAAGACTTTCCACCGATACCCATCCATTACCAACAGTTTTACAAGCTTTAACTTAGACGATATTATCACACCACTGCACTTTGTGGTAAAAAATAGGCATGACATTATTCTTTTCGTTAGAATTAACAGGTTTTTTTAATACTTTCTTCTGTACGACAACCATCATTTCTTTCCCGATTTTCATCCTTTATTACCAGTTTTCATCCTTTATTAAGGTATAATAATTCAGCTGTGTTCATTTAAGTACATTCTCAAACCAAGGATACAATAAGCATCACTAACCTTAGATCCATCATCATTTTTCAGATAGAAACGACCGCTGAATACAAGTAAGCCGCCATAAATAATGTTGTATAACAAGGGAAATGGTGCAGAAGCAGAGAAGAATCAATATCTGTTTTATTCACTGGATACTTGAGCGAGAAACGTACCTGGAATGTGCACTCGAAGGATCAAAGCTCTTCTTTCTGGAAAGCATTGTATCCCTTTATTGGATTTACTGGTTCGTGACAGTGTCATCTTCTCGCTTATACTGGTTCTCGGAACAACAGCTATTAACCAATCGGTGTTCGTGTGCTACTTTTGTTTTCATTTGGATGTTATAAATAACTTTGCATAAGACTTAAACAAGTATTCTATATGGATTTAGTTCCCATTTTATGTAGAATGAAAAAGGTTGTACCTTACATAAATCTACATGTTGTAAGTTATGATGAAAACGGTAAAAAATAAATAAAAAAGCTAAAAAGTAAAAAAAAAAAGTTAATCTTTGGATGTAATCTATGATTTGGAATAACAAAACACTGATAAAATCTCAGGAGGATGGGACTTGGCTGAATGAGTCTGAAGCTTCAACTATTCTAGGTGTAACTTTTGACTTATATCTTACCTTTGAGAAACATCTAATGAATTTTTCAGCAAATGCAGCACGAAAGTTAGGCATTGTTCGTAAGGCCTAAGATATTTAAAATCAATGCAACCTGTTTTAGGTCGTTTGTGCTTCCTTTACTAGAATACTGTTCTCCTGTATGGATGTCTGCTTCTGCCAGAGACTATCTCTTTTAGATAAAGTGGATCGTGGTGGTAGGTTTATTTCCTAACAGTAGCAGTTATGACTTGGCCCATCGACGGATGGTCTCTTGTTTGTCACTTTTTCATGAGTTGTATTTAAATAGAGATCTTTCACATTCACAAATGATCCCTGATCCCCTTTTCCTGCCGAGAGCAACAAGATTCGCTGAACAACTTCACCAATATGCAGTAAAAATGTGCCTCGCTGTCGAACCTCTCGGCTCCAGAGGTCTTTTATTCCTCACATCGTTGGACTGTGGAACTTCTCTCTGAGGATGCCGTGCAATTGGAACTTCAAAAGTTCAAGCGAATTGGCAATGCATTACTACCCTCTTGCTATTCTCCTTGCATTTTAATGCATTCTATCTATTAATTTATTAATTTAATTTTTCTTTTCAATAAGCGAGATATCTTCTTTCTGTATTTCCCCTTTACCTTCTCTTACTTCCTAATGAGCACCATATTCTTTGGAAGCTGAATTTCAAGTTATGGACCCTGTGGGCTTGTTCCATAAGAATAGGGTTCATCTTATGAATAATAATAATAATAATAATAATAATAATAATAATAATAATAATAATAATAATAATAATAATAATAATAATAATAATACATGAACGTACTCAAAACTTCCCGTTTTCTAATTTACTTCAAAATAAACAACTTCTTTAACTACGTTAATGTTAATATTGATTTGGGTCAGGTAGATATATCAACCGGTACTCGCATGAAAATAGTTACATATTTCCTCGCAAGTCTCTTAATAGATTAGAGTATCAAACAAGCCAATGAGGAACTTGCAAAAAATTAAAGATAATTAAGAAGAGAGTTTTGATATGAACATCGCTGGTAACTTGTAGACTCAGTTCAGAAAAATACATAATAATTCATTTTTAACTGGTATCATATCGTTTTCGATCGATCTCTCACAGGCTCCATGTGAGCAGTGAAAATGCCAATTGATTGATTAATATCCTTTAGAAAACCTTTGAATTACAGTGTTCCAAATATAAATCAAAAGTAACAATGCAAAGCAAGGAAAATAAAGCTTTAAAACATCCAGTTCATCCACTAAAAGATGACGTATTGGTAAACTGAATGCAATGCCTGAATGCTTCAGTAATTTCCTTTATAAGCCTTTCAGTTACAGAACATCCCCCACCAATAAAGAAAAAGTAAATTGAAACTAATATATCAATTACAAATCGAACCCTACCGAAAAGAATTCCATAAAGAAAGCCTATACATCAATCACATATTATCAAATGAACCTTCAATGTCACGAGTAGGGGGAATCCACACGCAATATGAATTTCATATTACATCGAGGCCATATATGTGATTGAGCGAATCCTCAATATCGTGTAACAGTTCATTTATGACTCAAAGTGTATAACCAGGTGATGAATGGAATATCCCTGGCTTCCCATTGGTTTTCTTTGTTCATTTTATTTATTAATTATCTCTCGATGCCAGATGGGAACTTTAAGGGGACTAATTAGAAGGTAATTTTTATACTCGATGAGGAAGATTTTCTCTTCATTTATACCCCAGATCTGACTGAGTATCTGAGGTTGTGTTCTCCTTTCATGTACTATTTGGCTTCCGGTTTTTTATTCGAGTTTGTCATTCAGGTGGGATAAATATTCTTCCTTTGCTTATTGTATTGCTTTTGCTAGATTATTCGGTAAGTAATTCTCACCCTCTGTCGTCCCAGGTAATACGCTGTGAAGTGACTGCTTCATTTCACGTCCATCCTCTTCAGCTCGGAGGAAAAACCAAGCATTAAGGACAATAATCTTCGACCGAGGGAATAACAATTGGGAGAACGATAGGTCATCATAATGTTATTGTCATTCATGTATACTTCGGCAAAGGAGATTATTGGCATGAATAACAGGAGCTTTCGAGATCGTTACATTCCAGATGAATATGGGTTTATGTTCGTTTTCTGCCTTTGTTGACTTTAATTGAGGGTGTTTACGCAATGAGAGTTTGCCTCGGGTGCAAGGGTCCGTTGTAATTGGGTTGAAATTATTGTACATTCTATTCCGGGATAGCGCGAAATAACAGGTTCACAATGAGAACGATATGAAGGGAAAAAAACATACAGGTAATGGTATGTAAATACTAAATATAAACAATATTGTCACCGTACAATTATGCCAAACGACCTAATAAAAAGTTACCAAGGAACCAATTCGTGATGCACTATCTACTGGCAGGGCTTAAAGCATTCACTCAAGCAATCCTTTCCGATAACTTGAATAAAATAAATGGGAATATTTATCAAATAAAACTCAAAATAAACAATAACGCTATCATCAAACAATCAGATTCCCTAACTTTATATAATCTCTCTCTTCCCACAAAAACATATTTGTAGTGAGAAAGACCAGAATAATAATAACAAGTAAATACAATGGTGGCTCTGTGATAGAATGATATACCAACACATTTGTTAAAATTTGTTCACTGCTTTACAGATTCAGATTCTTTGTAAGTCTGCATCATTAAATTCAAGCTTATTCACAACTGGCAACAAACTGAGACGTAAATCACACCAATAACACTATTGTTTAATTCCCAGGATTCCATTTAACTGGCAATAAATTCCTAAGAGGATTACTCTTTGTGACAGGGAACGTCCCAGTTAATCTACCCTATCTGGATACCCATCCTTTCCTCTTAAATTAGGTCACTGTAGAGGATGCAGACTTCTGTGCAAGCCTCCTAATACCATTCAGCCATTTGATGTAACAGTCCCGTCAGGAGATACCCAAGTTGAACGATAATGATCGGAATTATGGAATTATATAATCGACATATATACACACACACATACACACACACACACATATACATATATATATATATATATATATATATATATACTATATATACAATATGTATATATATATATATACATATATATATATATATACTATATATACAATATGTATATGTATATATATACATATATACATATATATATATATATATATATATATATATATATATATATATATATAATATAAATATTTATATATATACAGTACATTATGTATATGTATATATGTATATATATATACATACATACATACATACATACATACATACATACATACATAGGCTATACATATACACATTATATGTATGTGTATATATACATATACTGTATATATATTTATACATATATATACATACATATATATATATGTATAAAAATATATATGCATATAAATAAATATATATATAAATAATATATATATATATATATATATATATATATATATATATATCTACTGTATATATATATATATATATATATATATATATATATATATATATATATATATATATATATATATATATATATATATATATATATATATCATATATATGTATATATGTATATATATATAAAAAATATATATATATATATTTACATATACATATGTATATGTATGTATACATTTATATGTATATATACGTATATACATATATATATGTATATATATATCTATATATATACAGTAGATATATATATATATATATATATATATATATATATATATATATATATATATATATATATATATATATATATATATATATCGATTATAACTTCGATCATTATCGTTCAACTTGGGTATACATATATACATATATACATCATATATATGTATATATACGTATAAATATATATATATATATATATATATATATATATATATATATATATATATATATATATATATATATATATATATATATATATATATATATATATATATATATATATATATATATAAATACAGGATGCAACATAAGTAACGCCCTTTGTTTAAGTGGAACAAAATTAAAGCCTTTTTGATTACCCTTTGTTTTTTCGAACATGAATGTATTGCCACAAGTTGATAGATTAATATAATATATTAACAAAATTAATATAATGCTTATTCGGTTTAATAATGTTCAATGCAAATGAAATTACGGCTTTGCACCCTGGGATGTTAAATTCAGCTGATAACAATCTTGCGGTTTCAGCACCATTTTTATTATTTTGATAGTACACTTGAATTGCTTTTACTCTCTGTTCCTTTGTTAATCTCATGGTTGTATAAAATACCGGAAAAAATTACGATTTAGCAAATTAATTAAAGAAAATAATAAAGAAAATATACATTATAAGACATAAAATTAAAAAGGGCGTTACTTATGCTGCATCATTAAACCGAATATGCATTATATTAATTTTGTTTATATATTATATTAATCTATTAACCTGGGGCAATACATTCATGTTAAAAAAAATAAAGGATAATCAAAAAGGCTTTAATTTTATTCAACTTAAACAAAGGGCGTTACTTATGCTGCACCTATATATATATATATATATATATATATATATATATATATATATATATATATATATATATATATATATATATATATATATATATATATATATATATATATATATATATATATATATATATATATATATATATATATATATATATATATATATATATATATATATATATATATATATATATATATATATATATATATATATATATATATATATATATATATATATATATATATATATATATATATATATATATATATATATATATATATATATAAACCCACAGAATGGCAGAAGAAAATTTATGAAAACTAATTTTACATATGGAAAAAATGACTTATCAATTTTTTTTATCGTTATCGACGCTCACTTCTAAAAGTGGTTTCAGAACAAATGGCCATCTGTTCTAAAATATTTTTATTTTTACAACGGAAAATGCTCTTTGTGTGCCGTAAAAGTTAATCTGAAAATTAATTCAGGGTAACATGCCAACATACGGATTGGATTTAGTTGCCTTCTATTTAGGTAAAAAGTAAGAAAAGCTAGTATTCTGATGTGAATACAGTATAGTAAGTAAAACATCCATATAGAGTAAAAGGATGTAGTTCGGTACTCTGTGAGTTAGAAGAATACAGCTAATGGTAAGTTATGAAACTACGTAAAAGTATTGACGAATTAATCAGTGAATTATCATTCACATATAAATATCATCAAACTTTACAGACTTATTATCTAACTTCAATTAAGCCACTTAATTAATAACGTAACAGTCAGAATGAATTTGTGTTATGTAGATATTTCAGCTGGTACTCAAACGAAAACAGCTATATTTTCCTTCAAAAGTCTCTTTGTAGCTTAAGAGTACAAAACAAGCCAAGGGAGAAACTTGCAAAGAAAAATAAAGTAATTAAGCACAGATTAACTAATGTTTCTGGTTTCGTTTTGATACGAACAATTCTGGTAATTTACAGAATGTGCTGAAAAATATATAATAATTGATTTTTAACTGGTATGATATCTTAGATCTCTCTCTCTCTAAGAGTTCACATGAGTAATGAAACAGTCAATTCCTTGATTAATAATCTTTGGAAAGCCACTGAATGACAACGCAAAGCAAGGAAAGTAAAGCTTAACTCCAGTTTATCCACTAACAGATGACACATTGGTAACCTGAATGCAATGCCTGAATGCTTCAATAATTTCCTTTATAAGCCGTTCAGTTACAGAATAGCCACCACCAATAAAGAAAAAAGTAAATTGAAACTAATACATCAATTACAAATCGAACCCTACCGAAAAGAATTCCATAATGAAAGTCTATACATCAATAGCATATTATCAAATGAATCTGCAGTGTCACGAATAAGGGGAACCCACACACAATGTCAATTTCAGATTACATCGAGGCCATATATGTGACTGCGCGAATCCTCAATAACATGTATAACTTCATTTACGATTCATAGTGTATAAATACGTGAAGGATGGAATATTCCTGACATTCCATCGGCTGCCTTTATTCACTTTAATTACTAATTATCTCTCGACGTCAGATGGGAACTTTACGGGGACTATTTGAAAGGTAATTTTTATACTCGATTAGGAAGATTTTCGCTTCATTTATATCTCAGATCTGACTGGGTATCTTAGGTTGGGCTCTCCTTTCATGCACTATTTGGCTTCTGGCTTTTTATTCGAGTTTGCCATTCAGGTGAGATAAATATTGCTTTACCAGATTATTCTGATAAGTGATTCTCGCCCTCTGTCGTCCCGGAAAATAAACTGTGAAGTGAATGTTTCATTTCACGTCCATCCTCTTCAGATCGGAGGAAAAACCAAGCAGTAAACATCAACATTAAGGACAATAATCTTCGACCGAGGGAATAACAGCTGGGAGAACGTAGCTCATCATAACGTTATTGTCATTCATGCATACTTCGGCAAATGAATTTAATGACATGAATAACAGGAGCTTTCGAGATCGTTACATTCCAAATGAATCTGTGTTTTTGCTCGCTTTCTGCCTTTGTTGACTTTAATTGAGGGTGTTTACGCAATGAGAGTTTGCCTCGGGTGCAAGAGTCCGTTGTTATTGGGTTGAAATTATTTGCTTTCTATTCAGGCAAAGCGCGAAATAACATGTTCACAATGAAAACGATATGAAAGGATAAAACTTACTGGTAATTGTATGAAAATACTAAATACAAACAATATTGTCATCGTAAAATTATACCAAACGATCCACTAAAAACAAAATTGTTCTATTTTAGCACTACAATTATTTAAAACTTACCATGGAACCAACTCATGATACACTATTTACTGGCAGGGCTTAAAGCATTCACTCAAGCAATCCTTTCTGATAAATTGAATAAAATATATGGGAATATTTGTCAAATGAAGTTCAAAATAAACGATAGCGTTATCATCAAACAATCAGATTCCCTAACTTTATTTATATAATCTCTCTCTTCCCACAAAAACATATTTGTAGTGAGAAAGACCACGATAATAATTACAAGTAAATGCAATGGTGGCTCTGTGATAGAATGATATACCAGCACATTTGTTAAAATTTGTTCATTGCTTTACAGTTTCAGACAGCACTGTAGATTCTTTGTAAATCTGTATCATTGAATTCAAGCTTATTCACATCTGACAACAAACTGAGACATAAATCACATCAGTAACACCATTTGTTAATCTACAGGATTCCATTTAACTGGCAATAAAATCCTAGGAGGATTACTCTATGTGATCGAGAACGTCCCAGTTAATCTACCCAATCTGGATACCCATCCCTCGCCCTTAAATTAGGTCACTGTGCAAGCTTCCTAATACAATTTAGCCATTTGATGTAACAGTCAGATCTGGAGATCAAGTTGAGATACATAATTTGTTGAAAGATACTGATCGGAATTATGGATATTATATAATCTGTATATGTATATTATACATATATATATATATATATATATATATATATATATATATATATATATATATATATATATATATATATATATATATATATATATATATATATATACATACATAGGCTATATATATGTACTATATATATATATGTATATATATACATAGACTGTATATATATTTATACATATACATATATGTATGTATAAAATATATATGGCATGAATATATATACATAATGACAGAAGAAAATTTAGGCCTTTTTGACAAACTAATTTTACATATGGAAAATATATACTTATCAATTTTTTCATCGTTATCGACGCTCACTTCTAAAAGTGGTTTTGGAACACAATGCCCGTATTCTAAAATATTTTCATTTTTACAATGGAAAATGCTCTTTGTGTGCCGTAAAAGTAAATCTGAAAATTAATTCAGGGTAACATGCCAACATACGGATTGGATTTAGTTGCCATTCTATTTAGGACTTATAAAAAGATCAAACCTTACTTAATTCTGTATGTATTAAGTTAGGAAGTGAGTAAAATGGTAAAAGTAAGAAAAGCTAGTATTCTGATGTGAATACAGTATAGCAAGTAAAATGTGTTCAGAGCAATAAGTCTTCTAACATCCATATAGAGTGAAAGGATGTAGTTTGGTACTCTATGTTTTAGAAAAATGCAGCTAATGGTAAGCTATGGAACTACGTAAAATCACTGACAAATTAATCAGTGCATTATCATTCACACAGAAATATCGTCAAACTTTACAAACTTATAATCTAACTTAAAGTAAGCCACTTAATTAACAACGTAACAGTCAGAATGAATTTGCGTTATGTAGATATATCAGCTGGTACTCAAACAAAAACAGATACATTTTCCTTCAAAAGTCTCTTTGTAGATTAAGAGTACAAAACAAGGCAAAGGAGAAACTTGCAAGGAAATTAAAAGTAATTAAGCACAGTTTAACTACTGTTTCTGGTTTCGTTTTGATACGAACAATTCTGGTAACTTACAGAATGTGCTGAAAAATATTATATAATAACTGATTTTTAACTGTTATGATATCTTAGATCTCTCTTTCTATGAGTTCACATGAGTGATGAAGCAGCCAATTCCTTGATTAAAAATCTTTGGGGAGCCATTGAATGACAACGCAAAGCAAGAAAGGCAAAGCTTAAAAAACCTCCAGTTATCAACTGACTGATGACATATTTGTAACCTGAATGCAATGCCTGGATGACTCAATAATTTCGTTTATAAGCTGTTCAGTTACAAAATAGCCACCACCAATAAAGAAAAAAGTAAATTGAAACTAATACGTCAATTACAAATCGAACCCTACTGAGAAGTATTCCATAATGAAAGTCTATACATCAATCACATATTATCAAATGAACCTTCAATGTCACGAATAAGGGGAACCGACACGCAATATGAATTTCATATTACACCGAGGCCATATATGTGACTGGGCGAATCCTCAGTATCGTGTATAACTTCATTTACGATTCATAGTGTATAAATACCTGAAGAATGGAATATTCATGGCATCCCATCGGTTGCCTTTATTCATTTTATTTACTAATTATCTCTCGACGCCAGATGGGAATTTTAAGGGGACTATTTGAAAGGTAATTTTTATGCTCGATTAGGAAGATTTTCGCTTTATTTATACCTCAGATCTGACTGAGTATCTGAGGTTAGGTTCTCCTTTCATGTACTATTTGGCTTCTGGCTTTTTATTTGAGTTTGCAATTCAGGTGAGATAAATATTGCTTTACCAAATTATTCTGATAAATGATTCTCGCCCTCTGTCGTCCCGGATAATAAGCTGTGAAGTGAATGTTTCATTTCACGTCCATCCTCTTCAGATCGGAGGAAAAACCAAGCAGTAAACATCAACATTAAGGACAATAATCTTCGACCGAGGGAATAACAACTGGGAGAACGTAGCTCATCATAATGTTATTGTTATTCATGTATACTTCGGCAAAGGAGATTAATGACATGAATAACAGGAGCTTTCGAGATCGTTACATTCCAAATGAATCTGTGTTTATGTTCGTTTTCTGCCTTTGTTGACTTTAATTGAGGGTGTTTACGTAATGATAGTTTGCCTCGGGTGCAAGAGTCCGTTGTTATTGGGTTGCAATAATTTTACTTTCTGTTCAGGGAAAGACGCGAAATAACATGTTCACAATGAAAACGATATGAAAGGATAAAACTTACTGGTAATGGTATGAAAATACTAAATACAAACAATATTATGTCATCGTAAAATTTGCCAAACAATCCACTAAAAAAAAAATTGTTAATTTTAACACTACAATTATTTAAAACTTACCATGGAACCAACTCATAATACACTATCTACTGACAGGGATTAATACATTCACTTGAGTAATCTTGTCCGATAATTTGAATAAAATAATGGGAATATTTGTCAAATAAATCTCAAAATAAACGAAAAGCGTTATCATCAAACAATCAGGTTCCCTAACTTTATTTATATAATCTCTCTTCCCACAAAAACAGGTTTGTAGTGAGAAAGCCCACAACAACAATTACAAGTAAATGCAATGGTGGCTCTGTGATAGAATGATATGCTGAGATGTATTTGTTAAAATTTGTTCATTGCTTTACAGTTTCAGAGTTTTGTAGATTCTTTGTAAATCTCTATCATTGAATTCAAGCTTATTCACATCTGACAACAAACTGAGACATAAATCACACTAATAACACCATTTGTTAATCTACAGATTCCATTTAACTGGCAATAAAATCCCAAGGAGGATTACTCTATGTGATCGAGAACGTCCCAGTTAATCTACACAATCTGGATACCCATCCTTCCCCCTTAAATTAGGTCACTGTGCAATCCTCCTAATACAATTTAGCCATTTGATGTAACAGTCCCGTCGGGAGATACCCAAGTTGAACGATAATGATCGGAATTATGGAATTACATAATCGATATATATGCATACATACATATATATATATATATATATATATATATATATATATATATATATATATATTATATATACAATATGTATATTATATTTATACATACACATATATATACATTATATATATGTATATCTATATCTATCTATCTATCTATATATATATATATATATATATATATATATAATATATATATACATATGCTGCATATATATTTGTACACATATATACATATATATATGTATAAAAATATATATGCATATATATATATATATATATATATATATATATATATATATATATATATATATACATACATATATATATATATATATATATATATATATATATATATATATATATATATATATATATGTGTGTATGTATGTATAACTGAATCACTGAAAATATGGAACTGATGAATATATAAATAAAGATAAAATCACAGAGGAAACGTTATTAACCACTGGAGTGCTAGGCCTTTCGACACTAGTCCCTTTATAGCAGACTCTGCTAAGTAAAGGACTAGTGTTGAAAGGCCTCGCAGCACTCCAGTGTTTCTCTTTCTTCAGAGATTTTATCTTTATTTATATATATATATATATATATATATATATATATATATATATATATATATATATATATATATATATATATATACATACAGAATGACAGAAGAAAATTTATGAAAATTAATTTTACAAATGGAAAAAATGACTTATCAATTTTTTCATCGATATCGACGCTCACTTCTAAAAGTGGGTTTGGAACACAATGCCCGTATTCTAAAATATTTTTATTTTTACAACGGAAAATGCTCTTTGTGTGTTGTAAAAGTAAATCCTAAAATTAATTCAGGGTAACATGCCACCATACGGATTGGATTTAGTTGCCATTCTATTTAGGACTAATAATAAGATCAAACCTTACTTAATTCTGTATGTATTAAGTTATGATGAAATAAGTAAGGAAGTGAGTAAAATGGTAAAAGTAAGAAAAGCTAGTATTGTGATGTGAATACAGTATAGTAAGTAAAATGTGTTCAGAGCAATAAGTCTTCTAACATCCATATAGAGTAAAAGGATGTAGTTTGGTACTCTGTGATTTAGAAAAATGCAGCTAATGGTAAGTTATGGAACTACGTAAAATCACTGACAAATTAATTAGTGCATTATCATTCACACAGAAATATCGTCAAACTTTACAAAATTATAATCTAACTTAAAGTAAGCCACTTAATTAACAACGTAACAGTGAGAATAAATTTGCGTTATGTAGATATATCAGCTGGTACTCAAACAAAAACAGATACATTTTCCTTCAAAAGTCTCTTTGTAGATTAAGAGTACAAAACAAGGCAAAGGAGAAACTTGCAAGGAAATTAAAAGTAATTAAGCACAGTTTAACTACTGTTTCTGGTTTCGTTTTGATACGAACAATTCTGGTAACTTACAGAATGTGCTGAAAAATATATAATAACTGATTTTTAACTGTTATGATATCTTAGATCTCTCTTTCTATGAGTTCACATGAGTGATGAAGCAGCCAATTCCTTGATTAATAATCTTTGGAGAGCCATTGAATGACAACGCAAAGCAAGAAAAGTAAAGCTTAAAAAACCTCCAGTTTATCAACTGACTGATGACACATTTGTAAACTGAATGCAATGCCTGAATGATTGAATAATTTCCTTTATAAGCTGTTTAGTTACAAAATAGCCACCACCAATAAAGAAAAAAGTAAATTGAAACTAATACGTCAATTACAAATCGAACCCTAACGAAAAGAATTCCATAATGAAAGTCTATACATCAATTACATATTATCAAATGAACCTTCAATGTCACGAATAGGGGGAAACGACACGCAATATGAATTTCATATTACATCGAGGCCATATATATGTGACTGCGCGAATCCTCAGTATCGTGTATAACTTCATTTACGATTCATAGTGTATAAATACCTGAAGAATGAATATTCCTGACATCTCATCGGTTGCCTTTATTCATTTTATTTACTAATTATCTCTCGATGCCAGATGAGAACTTTACGGGAACTACAGTAATTAGAAGGTAATTTTTATACTCGATTAGGAAGATTAACGCTTCATTTACACCTCAGATCTGAGTACCTGAGGTTGGGCTCTCCTTTCATGTACTATTTGGCTTCACGCTTTTTTATTCGAGTTTGCCATTCAGGTGAGATAAATATTCTTCCTTTAGTTATTGTATTGCTTTACGAAATTATTCCCACAAGTGATTCTCACCCTCTGTCGTCCCAGGTAATACGCTGTGAAGTGACTGTTTCATTTCACGTTTATCCTCTTCAGATCGGAGGAAAAACCAAGCTGTAAACATCAACATTAAGGACAATAATCTTCGACCGAGGGAATGACAATTGGGAGAATGGTAGCTCATCATAATGTTATTGTCATTCATGTATACTTCAGGAAAGGGATTAATGGCATGAATAGCAGGAGCTTTCGAGATCGTTACATTCCAGATGAATCTGTGTTTATGTTCGTTCTCTGCCTTTTTGTTGACTTTAATTGAGTGTTTACGTAATGATAGTTTTGCCTCGGGTGCAAGAGTCCGTTGTTATTGGGTTGCAATAATTTTACTTTCTGTTCAGGGTAAGACAGAAATAACATGCATACTATGAAAACAACATGAATTGTTAAAAATACTTGTAAAAGTGTGAAGGTAATAAATATAAGCAATATTATGTCATCGAAAAATTGTCAAACAATACACTAAAAAAAAAAAACACATTAATTTAACAATACAAATCTTTAAAGCTTAGCAAGCGACCAACTCATAATACACTATCTACTGACAGGGATTAATACATTCACTTGAGTAATCTTGTCCGATAATTTGAAAATAATGTAGATGATTTGTGTTAATAAATCTCAAAAAGAATGAAAACCTTATCATTAAACAATCTGGTTCCCTAACTTTATTTATATAATCTCTCTCTTCCCACAAAAACAGGTTTGTAGTGAGAAAGCCCACAACAACAATTACAAGTAAATATAGTGGCGGCTTCATGATAGAATATGCTGAGATGTATCTTAGAGTTTGTTCATTCATAGTTTTGTAAATTCCTTACAAGCATCTATCTAACGAAAGTAAAGCTTAGTTACATTTGGCAATAAACTGAGAGATATCACACTAATAACAATATTGTTTAATCCACCAGATTCCAATTTACTGACAATAAAATCCCAAGAGGATTACTCTCTCTAATCGAGGGGATCCCAGTTAATCTACCCAATCTGGATACCAGTCCTTTCCCCTTAAATTAGGTCACTGTAGAGGCTGCAGACTTCTGGGCTGGCCTCCCAATACTATATAGCCATTTGATTTAAAAGTCCTGTCAACAGACACCCAAGTTGAACGGTGATGATTCGAATGATATTCGGAAACCTATATATGTATATGTATATATATATATATATATATATATATATATATATATATATATATATATATATATATATATAATAATATGTATATATATGTGTATATATATATATATATGTAACATATATATATATATATATATATATATATATATGTATATCTTTAATATGTATATGTATATATATATATATATATATATATATATATATACATATATACATACATACATAGATACATACATATGCATATATTATAAATATTCATAATCGCTGTTCGACCTCCCTCCCTTGATTTAATAAAATATGAAAAAAAGCTTTCTCTTTGTTAAAGTAAGATGGCATACTAGGTAAGGAAGCAAGCGAGCAGTTGTTCCCGGAGCCCAACCGTCAAAAGGGGTAGGGCTTTTAGTTTAGAGGCATATCAGACAGGATAGGTTTTGTTAGGAGCACCCTCAGCTAGATTGTACCTTAAGCTCACTTTTCTATGACCTTTGTACTGGCAGTTTTTCGTCATTTTTCAGATAATACCTGCGCCAACGACAAGGTGGTTTTGGGGAGGAGTTTGAAACACCCAAGCCACTGACCCAGCTTCGAGAGAGTCTAATTGCCATTTCCTCGGACCCATGCCTTCTGATGCAATTCATCACTACATTATCTATTCCTGCAGTAAGTCCATTTTCATGTTTCAAGCTTTCCTCTCTTAAACAGTCACTGACTACGAAAAATCTGAGTAAAACCATATCCCATTTATGAAGTCATATATATGAAGGATATATCAAGTACAATTATTGTTGCCTACTATGAGATTCAGAGGCGTCGTGCACGGTTTTTATTTTACTCGCCCATCAAAGAATCGAATTGAAGGTGAAAGGTTGGCATATAATATTTCTAGCTTCATACAAATATATCGAAACATATCTAGTAATGAAATTCGATAGTTTTCATTTTATAAGTAAAAATTGGTTTATAATGCCGTATCCAGGGATATACGTGGCAAGGATCCTCAAACGTTATGACGTGAGTGGAAATTAAACAATCTATGACGAATTTAGTCCCGCCCATAAACGCCACAAACTCATTCCACTTGGTTTCGTCAGCTTTAAACCCTTACCTGTCAAAGATCGAGAATGGCTAATAAGATTTGGAGTATCCCCGTGGTTGCAAAACTGCATTTGCCTTGCGGCTTACAGCCTTGTATACGGGAGAGAAAACCGTGGTATACCGCACTACTCCTTGAACGGAGTAGAAATCGATTTCCAGTTACGTAATTACTTCAGTCTGATTTTTATTTGAAAAAATATATATTATAATGCCTTTTTGGATTGTGAACATTTCCATTGAGTACCCGATATGTAGTGAAGAGAGAGAGAGAGAGAGAGAGAGAGAGAGAGAGAGAGAGAGGTGTAAAAAGTTGTCAAGTCTTTATAAATTATTATTGTTCTGAGAAGATTTTGGGAAAGCTAAATATACAACCAGTAATGTATTCAAGTTATCAGTACAGCAATGGACCATCTAGTTTAAGATTTGTTGTTTTCCATAATCAATGTATGAATATATATATATATATATATATATATATATATATATATATATATATATATATATATATATATATATATATATAATTATATATATTCTTTTCTGTCCTTTAAGGCCTTAACCGCGTTCGTTAAGTTTTGGGCATGACTGGGGCAGTAAGGGCCCAAGTCAACCTCCATTCTCCAGTTCATGTCATTCACCATCGTCAGTAACACCAGTTTCATCAGCACCATCCGCCTTTGATAACTTTACTGTTGGTGCGATTCGTCGCTTTATCCACAGAAAGTTTGATGAGAAGGAGTATTTTACGGTTGGCTCTCTAACAATGGACCTTAAAACAGCTGGCATTATCTCAGAAAAGGACATCACCGGTTCAGTAATCCCACCTCCTGCATTCTCTGGGATTCAAGTATAAAACACACAACGATGTATGTGAGGAAGAGTCTCTGGATATAATTTGCCGCCGAATTAATGCTCTACGGGATCTACGACGCCTCAGGAGGACGGAAGGAAGGTGGTGTACGTTGATGAAGCGGTTCCCCACTAAAATGACCATAACAGGAATGGGCCCAGACACCACGCAGGATATCACCAGTCCCTCTTACAGCCGTCCAGGTCCCTCAGAGAAGGTGAACGATTTGTGGTGGTAGCTGCACAGGCACCAATGAAGGCTTCATTGAAGGCTCGTATCTGCTACCCCGCTAAGTCCAATCAGGAGATTATCATGGCGAAATGAATGCCAAATTGTTCGAACAGTGGCTTGACACAGCTCTGCCGTCCCTCGGAGCCATCGGTTCTTGTGCTGAATAATGCACCTGTCACAGCACACCCAGCAGGAGAGTCGATGCCCTACGTCAGCAAACAAGAGCGGATCTCGTAAGGTAATTACAATAAATCACAATATATATATATATATATATATATATATATATATATATATATATATATATATATATATATATATATATATATATATATATATATAGACATCATGAAATACGTATACCACACGCATTGATTAATGACTTGACGGAAAATTTCATATGATTCAATATTCTATTAACTGTGTGAAGTCAGTAAATTATTCTTGATGGAAACAATATCAAATCATAGTTTAATGATGCAGTAATAACGGTATGTAAATTAGCATTCTATGGTCTATTTCCCTCCTAATAATGATTAATTAACTTTCTCGACGGGTGGCTGGAGCAGCGTAGGATATCGTTCCACCTTTGGCCACAAAATCTGAGCTGTTGCTCGTTTGCCAAAAAGAATCGTCGGAAAGGAGATATGTGGTGGATAACATCATCCGAGTGGGGCCACGAAGTTGTGCGCTTGGCACCCGCTCACAGAGCTCAACGCCATTGAACAGGTGTGGGGTCATATGAAGAGCAAGTGCGTTCATCATCGTCGATTTACGCGGTCTGACTTGCAGGCCAGGTTGGAGGAGGCAAGGCTTTCTGCTACCCCGGAAGTGTGGGCAGGAGCAGTTCGACAATCACGTCATTTTGAGGAGGAGTACTGGGAATTGGACAACATCCGGGAGACTTACGTGGATCCAGTCATCATTAATTTAGTCAGTGATGATGAGATGATGATCTTTTCATGATAGTGATGATTGTGATTTGTAAATAGATTATGAATAATAGTTTTTGGTGTTTCATTTGTACATTTAAAGGGAATTACAAATACACAGAGTAAAGTAAATACATTTCATTTGAAATATTTTAAGATATACCCACACCAATATTAACAATGATAAAAAAAGGAACGATGGCAACCCTTGTTCCCCTCAGGTCATCGCGATTTCCTCCAGGTCGGCTTCGTTTCCTACGATAATCGGTAATTATATATGTGAGGTGACGACTGGAACTGGCATGTCTACCCATTGTCATGCCCTGTCACCCATGAATTAAGGATAAGTAAAATGAAATAAGATAAAAGGCTAAAAGAAAAATTTAAAATGAAAAACGAAATGAATAACGAAACTCTAAATACCAAAAAATAAAACAAAACATTCGCTCGCACGTTCTTTCTCAGGTTTGTGCCATATAATTGCTGTTTCATAAGAATTAATATGCTCGGCTCCATCGCCAATGAAAATGATGATTTTTATTACAATAAAGTAAAACATAGTTACATATAGATAATAAATCGAATATGTGATGTCAAGGCTATAACAGTATGAACTTTCATTTATTTGCCTGGATGAGAACTGCTGAAAACTTACCAAACGACATTTCAGTCACTGCTTCTGACAGGACTCCTTCCCTGAATGCATGAGTTTGTTCCCTCATTTTATTACTGCATATTTAACTTGGAAAATTGCTTTATACATTTCTCAAATGAAAAGCCCGGAATTCTGGGAGGCAGGACCCATTGCACAATAAAGAAACATTTGCAAAAGTCTTTATGAATAGTTGAAAGATTCTGATGTGGGCAGGGCATCTATGCTGCCGTGGAAATACAGCAATAGTGGTATTAATAGTAGCAGAATGTATAATTTTGGCCTTCAGGTTTTATTTTATTTGATCATTGGTGATCATTTAGCATCTTTGCAACTACTTGAAATGTATTTTCATCGTCAGTAATTCAATTCTTAAACTTCGTAGAGATAATTCAGTATTATCCTGAATTATGACGTAACTTAGGAGTGGAGCCATTTGTAACGTCACAGGTATTAAACATCATTACTGTATTAAGCCATGAATGACTTTTTAATGTCTCTGACTACAGAAGTGGTGTGTTCTTCTATGATCAGCTAAAACTATGAAGTCATAGGTACAAGATGATGTTAGAAAATAAAATCTGTGGTTGTGAAATATTCATATGCCAGCTTTCACCTTCATCCGATTCTTTGATAGAGGTCAAATAAAAAAAACCGTGCACGACGCCTCTGAATCTCGTAGTAGTAGAGATTGTATAAATTATCCCCATGGTGTTAAAGTATTCGAATATAAGATTCATCCCTTCAGTCAATTAGTGATAAGTGAGAGGTCTTTTGATACAGGAATGTTATCTGCAGTATCTATTCCAGAGAACTGGGCACGTCTGGGAACCTGGCCAGCATCTTGTTTGGAGAAGAATTAGCATCATTGATACCAAGATCCTCAATTCACGAACTTGAAATTGCTCTATAGACGTGTCACAAGAGGCCTCAAGCCGTTGCTTATTCACCCCTTTATGTTGAAATATCTTGTGTCCGAAGTGGGACGAAGTTGGAGCTGTTATTAGCTTCCGTAAGAAAAGAATTAATGTCCTTCTGTGTTGAACTAGTTGTCTGGGTAATCTTGTTGATTAAGCTCACGTTTTCAGAATAAATCGCTAAATTCAGTAATCTAGTCTCAGCTGGCGACCTAAATTAGCTGTGATAAATTATTTGTCTTTTTTTAAGGTAACTTTCAGCCTTAACTGTTAGGATTACGTGGGTCTTAGGTTAAGCAAGGCAATATAAATTCCTAAATTAATATTTAAACTCATCAGCCGAATGACCCACGTAAGAAAAAAAAATATATACAGTATATATATATATATATATATATATATATATATATATATATATATATATATATATATATATATATATATATATATATATATATATATATATATATATATATATATATATATATACCCATATAAAAAATATATATACAGTATATATATATATATATATATATATATATATATATATATATATATATATATATTCATAGATTCGAATATCATTCGAACCATTATCGTTCAACTTGGATGTCTATTGACATGACTTTTACATCAAATGGCTATATGGTACTGGGAGGCAAGCCCAGAAGTCTGCAGCCTTTACAGTGACCTAATTTAAGGGGAAAGGACTGGTATCCAGATTGGGTAGATTAACTGGGATGCTTCTTCTCGATTATTAAAATACAAATAAATGACATTTAAGAAATTTATAAGAACTACTGCTAAGTGTGAAAAAAGAGCATAATTATTACGCATGGATTATACCTAGAGTGTTTTTAGAATAGAAGGGACTGTATTCTAAAATATCCCTTTTTGTGTACCAAAATACGCTAT
Source organism: Macrobrachium rosenbergii (assembly GCF_040412425.1). Taxonomy (NCBI): domain Eukaryota; kingdom Metazoa; phylum Arthropoda; class Malacostraca; order Decapoda; family Palaemonidae; genus Macrobrachium; species Macrobrachium rosenbergii. Next base: position 74,371,261 of record NC_089781.1, on the reverse strand, counting down.
TCTGTGAACTGAAAAAGCAAATTTGAGAATTAATTCAGTGTAACATGCCAAAAGTCACATAACAAATATTTCCTAGGAACTTTAGTTACACTAGTAAGGAAGTGATGTTCTGTATATCCTACCATCGTTTACTTCTAGAATAACTGTTGATTTTTCTGTTTCTTTTCCATTTATCTAAATTCAATGATCATGAAAAAATATGCTTTCGTCAGTTTAAGTAGTTGTGTATATTTTCTTTATCCAGATTCAGTATTGAGCAAAAATGCATTTCTGTCCTTTTTCTGATATTCCGTCTCCCCCACAACAATGCAATAACTTTATTAACTTGAAGAAAACTTGATTCACTATATCATCAAAAACATCTCTTTTGTCGTCACTTGACTGAACAGTTGGAAATCATGTTGAAAAGCAGCAACAAAATAACTTTAACAACCTTGGCCTCATTGTAACCGTCACTTTGAATGTAATTAATGAGATCTCAAAGTATTTGCATACTTATTCAATTTTGTATTATTCAGTTTCGTTTTCAGTCACTTCATTTTTATATACCTTTACATTTTGTCCTTATCAAAAGTAACCCTTTTATAGTCAATGCATTTATTTACTCATTCACCACACAGCCATAAAAGTAATCGCGTACTTTAATGTATTCGAACTAGATATCCTACTACTACTCTCTCTCTCTCTCTCTCTCTCTCTCTCTCTCTCTCTCTCTCTCTCTCTCTCTCTCTCTCTCTCTCTCTCTCATATTCCCATGTCAATTTTTCGCCCAAATGCAATGAATACATTACGCGATCCGAAGGCAAACCCAATTCTTTTATTTGACATTCGAGTGATTTACTTCGGTTTTAGCTCAGCAACACGATGAGCTTCCGACAGACAGAAAAAAGAAAATGTATATAAAACTTCCTCAGTTGGTGAAAACAAGTGCTTCTGACCTGGGCCAACGCAAGAGAAAAGTCAGTACATTTTTAAATCGGAAACTCCAATCACTCACAGTTTTCTGTGCGCTGATTACAGTTGAACAGGAATTACTTACATATGGGACAAAAATACAAGAGGGGTTTTTGCTACAAGCTGTTGCAGTCTTTTGGTTGGGTTTTGGTCAAACCAACGTAAAACAGAAAATGGTGATACTCTTCGGTTTTAATTTTTTTTTATTTGTTAGGAGATACCTATACCGTACGGTCATGGCTGAATATCTCTGTCGGTATTTGTGAGTAGTTAAAATGTTGGACCAATGTTTCAA
>NC_089781.1:74342512-74365012 GCF_040412425.1 Macrobrachium rosenbergii | reverse complement strand
CTAACCACGGTGACCGGCCGAGCCTCACATGTTCAGAGCAAAACATGTACAGGCCCCACGTACGTCGACCGCAATTAGTCGATAAGCCAGCTCTTTTCCTCCCTATGAAATTCCTTGGTTTTTCTTTCCTCCAAACCTCAATTTTCTTCCTCCCAAAAAAGCAGCCCCTTTGTTTAGTCACTCTACTTCGAACACCCCGTGAATTGCCCCATGACTTGCTTTGAAATCAACCTACTAAAATTCAGTGATAAGTGTTCAAATACTCCCTCCATAGTGTAAATCAAGGGCAAATTGATTTAAGTAACTCAAGTGAAATCACTAGTCCCTTTGTTTAGTAACAAGGATGTTTCCTTTTCTTGTACTAATTTCTCCTCCAAACCATCATTTCCTGCCCAGTTGCAAATTTTAGGCTACCCGTTAATGACTGCACTCCCAACCATTCCTGGGGTAAACAATAGCCAAACCCCCTCACCACCATCAATAGGAGCGTCCCATCGCCAGGCTGTGAGATAGATAGGAACTTAGCCTCTAGGTACTTAATCTTAAGACCCACTTTTTCCACTCCTTTGCTGACTGTATGACTCTTTGCAGATCAGACCTAGGCCTGAGACTTCGAAGCAAACACCCTGGAAGGCGCACTGGGTTCCCTGAGAAGCAAGCACTCCGTGCAGAACCAGCGCTCAAGACACAAATGCCTTTTTCCCCTTTACGTTGGTGAGCCTACATGTTCAGCGCAAAACATGTCGTCGTCGACCGCAATTAGTCGATAAGCCAGCTCTTTTCCTCCCTATGAAATTCCTTGGTTTTTCTTTCCTCCAAATCAATCCTCCCAAAAAGCAGCCCCTTTGTTTAGTACAAACAAATCGCCCCATGACTTGCTTTGAAATCAACCTACTAAAATTCAGTGATAAGTGTTCAAATACTCCCTCCATAGTGTAAATCAAGGGCAAATTGATTTAAGTAACTCAAGTGATCAATTCCTCGCTAGTGCATAGATTCATTGTGCTTTGTTTAGTAACAAGGGAGGTTTCCTTTGGCCCCCGTGCTTGTACTAATGCCGGAATTCTCCTCCAGGAACCATCATTTCCTGCCCAGTTCACAAATTTATGCCAGGCTACCCGTTAATGACTGCATCCAAATTTCGCAACCATTCCTGGTCGCAGCCTGATCGCAAGAATCTGTTGCCCACATAGAAATCATCATGATTAACTAATGTCCATTATCCTGGAATTTACCCCTTCCAATGTATTACTGCCTGTGAATTGATTCATTTTAGCATAACAAAGTTACTTGTTTTAACAGCGATTGTTGTATCTGTGGCTCTCCATATTTACATAGCATGTCTGTAACTCACTGCATTATTGATCTATCATATGTGATTTATGTGTCTGTAAATCGTTACATTTTGGTCTCACAAATTTGCCCCATTCTCTTAAACAAACTCCTTTTTGATTGTAGAATTCTAATTCCAAATGACCTTCATTATTTGTGTAAATCAAGCAAGATTCTAAGGTAAGTTCAGTAGTTTCCTTTTTGTTCATAATCGTGGACCCCCATGGTACCAAAGGCAGTCTATTAATTGATCAGTTTATGACAATATATATATATATATATATATATATATATATATATATATATATATATATGATTTATATATATATATATATATATATATATATATTTTTATATATATATATATATATATATATATATATTTATATATATATAATATATATATATATATATATATATATATATATATATATATATATATATATATATATATATATATATATGTCTGTATATATATATATATATAAATCGTAATACACACATATATACATACATATATATGTGTGTGTGTGTGAAATGTTCAGCAGAAACTTCATTCCATGATTTCATCTAACACCACAAAAATACGAATACACATACACCACACATGTGTACAAAAGGAAAAAAACGAAACCCAGGGTATAAACCCCTGACTCTTTTCATCTTTAAAGAGTGTTATTTCCTGTAATTCAGATTTACTTTCTTTGCCCACATTTTAAACAGTTCTTTCAAGGTGGTCTTGAAGAAATTTAGCTGTCTGCTCGCTAAGCTATGAGATATACACTTATTAATCTGTTCATTAAGCTCTTCGTTGGGTGAGTCGGTAGAGCTTGCAATTCCCCGGCCGGCTGATGAAGAGTTAAATTTCTGGTGATAGAAATTCATTTCTCGCTATAAGATTCCACAATAAGCTGTAGGTCCCGTTGCTAAGTAACCAGTTGGTTCTTAGCCACGTAAAATAAGTCTAATCCTCGGGCCAGCCCTAGGAGAGCTGTTAATCAGCTCAAACTTAACTTTTTGTTCACTATATACGTAATAAGTCTATATCGTTCTTTACAGTGGCATCAGATATGGCACAAACAAAAGGGTTTAGAATATCATCAACCTATGGTAAACTATATGAAGAAGAATTCACAAAGCTTATAACTAGCCCAACAAGAAAAATTTTTTAAGTACTTTTACTACTCCACAACAATTTTGTAATGTTGTTGAGGCCGCACGCATCCATTTTTTTTTTTTTTATCTTTTTAAAAGTGTCATTTCCATTTTGTGGTTCCTTTACTTAAAATTACTATTCCCACCATCTAAAGAATTCTTATTCAATCATTTGTAGGTGATATCATCACTCGAAAGGTAGCTAATTTTTCTACACAATGATTTTCCTTTAGAATAACTGATACACTAGACTTTACAGCTTTCGTCATAAGTATATTTATATCCTCTTCCAATTCATTAACCGCTACCTTGAATAACTTGGCGAAAATGAGAGTATTTGGTATTTTATATTTGCATCAATAATGCAAACGAGGTGACGGGTCCTCCTTTCCCTGTCGAGGGTAAATATTTTTTCACCTCCCTGTATTTTAGTTTAAAATATTATCCTAGCGTTTATAATATAAATTTCTACCACCATTCATCAGTCCCTTTGGCAATGGCTCAAATTAAAGACGAAACTATTCGGGATTAATACCCTTAGCTTCATTATTTTATATATATGCATGTGGCATGTGTATAGGAGATAAAAATATAGATACAATTATTCATATATAGAGAGAATCTTAGTTACTGTTCTTAGAGAAAAGGTGAGCTACGAATTACGGAACGATATTATTATTCTGAAGTTTCATGCGAAGTGGAGAACGCAACATTCAGGTTTTTACTTTATTTCAACCGATGCCAAATGAAAACGGCAAATGCTGTGAAGTAATTTAACCCGAAATCTAATCTTTTACACTGCCGTTCGGCACAACATAGAAGGGCAGTCTGAAAATGTTAGTGACGATTATATCTGATTAATTATTTCACCGATTTTTCCTATCCGTCAAAATGTGACAAATAATGAAAATCATAATTAGGTAATTATAAGCCGGACTGGCACCTGCACTGGTCGTTTAAGAGAGAGAGAGAGAGAGAGAGAGAGAGAGAGAGAGAGAGAGAGAGAGAGAGAGAGAGAGAGAGAGAGAGAGGTAAATGCTTATGAAAAACACAAGACAAATGAGCAGAGAGATACATGATTACCTTGAGAACTAAGGGAAATACAATAAGTTAACTGAGCATCAAGCAAATCTATACATGCCAGTGAAAACAAACTGATGCATTACAGGGAAGTACACAACAGCGTGAAAGGGAAAAGTTAAAATTTACATTATTACCCCACGATTTACTTTAACAGAAAGGTGCTTCTGGATGGTTAATTGATTTATGCAGACTAACATCACGAAACCCGTGCACATCGACGCGGAGAAGTGCAAGAGAAGCACAACCGATCTTTTTATCTTCATTGGTCGTCTCTCTGTCATTGTCGTCCTTGTACGCATGTCACCTGAAATAAATTTGCCACTGCCATTATACCCTAATCTTCTGTCATTACTCACATCGGGTCGATTTAAAATGATGATTACGAACTTTTTTTTAACATGGTCTCTACATTTCTTTACGACACTGCGGTTTCTAATATTTCAATGGCATGTTTACATCAGTGTTATCCAAAACAGGAATACATAAATAGTAAACAAACCAAGAAAAAATATATTATCGTTAGTACCAACAAATAATGCAGCGATGCTCGTGTGTTACTTATTTAGTTATTGACCTTTGTCTCTCTAATAATTTCTTTACATGCAATCAAAAGGAAAAACAATACGAAGAAGGAATGCCAACACTTAATGTTCACTTTTCAGGTTGTGTCCCTACAACAGTAAAACATGCCACAAACAGGTTGATAACAAGTAAGCGAAAAACGAACCTTTAGCAAATAATGGAAACTCGTATCAAGCGGTGATTACACTACCAATAAGTTGTTCACTTATATTTAACCTATCAATGAAATGTGTGTTAGTTGCCAAAGTGTTTTCGACATGTGTGAGTGCAGTGTGGACGCACCCTTCTGTGACTCCATAATGCAACGCTGTTCCTGTAGTACGGAAAAGGGTTTACAGCCCCATTCGCTATCTCTCAAGTCATTAGGTAACACAACTCTGCATTCCAGCCGGCTCATGAAATTAAACCAGGTTTACAATTGATCGCAGGAGGCGTGCTTGTGGTCTGTCATTATCTATATTACAAGTCTGGAAGAGATATAAGTCTTTGTCTTTGTTATTACTGATATTGCTCCACGATTAGGGCTGTTTCACCGAATTCAAGGCTATTTGAAAAGGCTATGTTCTTTCTTGCTAATGCTACAGCATGGTTCAAACAAATTTAGTTGCAGCCACGCTCTGATTTTTTTTTTATCGCACAATATAAATTATTTCTTTAAATCTTGCAGTTCCTATCCACATTGGTCTACCATCAACAAAAATATCCAAATTATGAGAAAAGCCAGCAGTCTGCCTCTTCCTCCATACCTAAAAAACATTTCCTGTCTTATAAAAAATAATGAGATTCACAGATAATTTAGTTTTACCAGCGTATAATGGAAATTTTGATTATTGGCCAATTTTCCTTTTTTTTTCTCTTTGTTACGTCGATACATGGCATAAGATCCAAACGTAATTAATGTTTCTCTAGTGTAACGTACTAAGGTGTTCAGCGTTGGTACATGAATATGGAGAACTACAACCGAGGTACCTTTGCATTAATGTGTCTCTTTAACAATGTACGAGTATGGGATGTAACTCCTGACCTTTCCGAAACAGTGTGTTAGATTGTGGAATAAATCAGACGACAAGAAGAGTAAGGAAAGTGTGCGTTACTGTACTGATCACGCACGCCATGGAGGCATCCTCTGCATGGCATGCAACAGTAAGAGCGACTAAAAATTTCGTTACCAAAATAGTGACTGTAGTAGGTCTCACCTGGCTGTTACTGTCAGGATAGAAATAATTAATCGTAAATGAAAAATGGATGTGTTAAGTTCTAAGTAAATGCAGTAAGTGCAGGGTACCCATACTCTTTTGTATAATTACTAAAGAAATAAGCAAACTATAGAAAAGGAACTGCGGAAGTCTTGCAATGGAGGCTCTGAATTTCAATAACGAAATTATCGCATTTGCAAAATACCCGGTACACTCATTTCACGACGCCAAATGAATTAATTTCAGATTTGACAGAATCGAGAAATAGATTACAGAGTCCTGATATTATGAAAGAATCAATTCACGATCTACAAATGGAATTTCCCGAGCATTTTAAAAGTTTCCTGTATTCATTCTCTGATCATCCCACGAAACCACAACTAATCAAGGAAACTACAATAAACTTTTATATGATGGGTTTCATAACACTGAAACCAGAGCTCCGGTTTCTTTCTTTAGTAGTTGTGACCGACATTCAGATAACAGTAATACTTTTTTTTCTTAATGATCTTTATGATATAATCCATCGTATTCTCCAATAATTCTTTATGTGCTAGACAAAATAACTGACGTTTAGTAATACAACTGTCTGTGTAAACCTCATGGTTACATTCCATTAATTCAACCCATTCTCCTCTTAACCACTGCTCCACGCATAGTGTAGTCTGGAATTCGTACATGATTACATTTTAAATCCCATTTTATGGAAAGATCTGATCAACGTACATCCTAATTAAGTACAGCCATCCAAAGGAAAGAAAGAGAGTTCATGTTGACTGCCTTGATTGACTTCCATGGAAACTGTTTAGGGAAAGAGACTTTGTTTATAGAGAGAAAATTAGAATGATATTGTTTATAAAGTTAAAATTATTTCATCTTCTATATATACAGCATGTTTAACCAGAGAAAAATGAACATGCTCTGCGAAAAAATAAATGGCTAAAACAGTTGAATATAAGATTATAGATTCAGCACAACAAATTTCTAAAAGCAATTTTTGCCTGAATCAGATCTCAATTGTTACTATTTTATCAAGATTTTTTTTTTTTTTCACCCAAATGAATCGTGCTGTACTGTTCGACTTACAAAGATCAGGAACTTTTGGTCGTGCATCATGTTGCCGTAACTATAACGCAACTATTATTATTATTATTATTATTATTATTATTATTATTATTATTATTATTATTATTATTATTATTGTTCGTAGTAGTAGTAGTAGTAGTAGTAGTAGTAGTAGTAGTAGTAGTAGTAGTAGTATTTGCCTTTTCGTTCATAATATATTGATTTGCTTATTCACAACTGAAAAACTATAAAGCTTTCGAAATTACGCCCTCTCTCTATCCGTTAGATAGAAAGGTGCACTCTATTTAGAAGAAATTCTCCACTGATCCCATGTTCAACACGTATTTCTGGGACACTATTTCTCTCTTCATTAGATCTAATGGTCCACTTTATTTAGAAGAAATCCTCTGATGATGGCTTGTTCGGAATTCGTCCCCAGGCCCCTCTCTCTCTCTCTCTCTCTCTCTCTCTCTCTCTCTCTCTCTCTCTCTCTCGCTCTCTCTCGCTCTCTCTCTCTCTCTCTCTCTCTCTCTCCCCTTTTGGTATTCCCTCATCAATTTTTGACCGGAATGCAATGAATGCATTAGTCGATCCGGATGCAGAGCCAATTCTTTCCTTTACCATCGAAGTGATTTGCTTTGGCTTTAGCCCAGTAAAACGATGAGATAACAAATAACGAGAAGCAAAACCGAACATAAAACTTCCTCAGCTCAGGATAACAAGTCCTTTTAACATGGGAGAGCGCAATGTGAAAAATGAGAGTTTTAACTCGAAAGTTCCAATGAACCCATATAAGCTTTCCGTGCAATGAGTACACCTGGACAGAAAGTATCTCGGATTAGGGTTGAAAAATGCATCACAGAATTTGGTAAAAATCATGTCAATTTTCCTCTTCGACTTTTAGCCATACCAAAACTCAAATAGGAAACGAGGTTTCCTGATGCATCACACCATTTATTTTGTCTTTGTGTCTCCAAAAAAGATTGCGATGAGGTATATATATTTCCCAGAAAATATCATATACACTTTTACGTCACTGACAATTGTCTTTAAATCTTTTTAAGGGGGACTTTGTAAAAGCAAAGTCTTTTCACAGTATAATGGGAAAATGGGTAAGCACTGCTTTCCCTCTCACTTGACATGATCGTCGCCATTTGGACGGGAGTTAAAAAAAAGTTAACGAGCACGGAAAAACAAGGACACAGGCATGATTGTGGTCCAACCCCTTCCAAATAACCCATCTCTAAAATAATTTCTGATCCCCAAAAGAATTCTCATTTCTCTCTCTCTCTCTCTCTCTCTCTCTCTCTCTCTCTCTCTCTCTCTCTCTCTCTCCTAGTGTGATCTTCATCAACGGGAGGCTTGAAATCCCACAACAACTTTCTTACCCTCATTTCAACTAATATTGACACTAAATTCTGAACATCACAATCGCTGAGACTCTTTCTTAACCAGGTACCTGATACCTAAGGAGGGAGAAGTGGCTCATAAGAAAACGCAACTGATGAATGGAATATAGAGTTTAGGCCAAAGGTCAAGTACGGGGACCTACGAGGGCATTCAGCGCTGGAAAGCACATTGAGAGTAGGCAGGTGTGAAAGGTGTAACAGGAGGAAAACCTCGCAGTTGCACTATGAAACAATTGTTAGGGAAGGGTGGATAGAAGATGGAAAAAAGATAATGTGAATGGAGGTACAGCAAAAGGAATGATAGGGGGTTGTACCTCGGGGACCAAGGGACGCTGCAAAAAACCTTTAGTAGTGCATACAGTGCACCCCGTGAGGTGCACTGACTGCGCTACTTCCCTACGGAGGCAACTGATGAAGACCAACGGGTCATGCTTATCCGAAGATTACCTGCGAAAGTGTTTGCGAGCCATACATCAGGGCATGTAAGTGACAGGCAGGTTAATGCTTCAAGTACAAAAAAAAATTAAATAAATAAGAGTTAGGTGGGCCCTGGACATACCGGTACGACTTCGATGAAATTGGTGGAACACACACGTCCTTTGTAACTTGAAGAAGAAATCACCATCACCAGGGACGGTGGTCAATGTCCAAACATTTTTGGGCAGACAGGTTACTGTACTGTTGTCGAGCCCAGTTGCTGCTCAGTATTTATGGAAAATTCACAGGTTGTTAAGCAGTGATTTGGGGGTTTTAAGGAGCTCCTGAAATGGCCAGGCTTTCTCACAGATGAGTGATGCTTGGAAGGTTAAGGTTAAGGTCCGAGGGAAAATTCGTGGGAGAGAATTTGACTTCGAGAAATAGCCTATGTATTGTGAACTCGTGCACACACGTGTCGTGTATATATATATATATATATATATATATATATATATATATATATATATATATATATATATATATATATATACATATATACATATATATATATATATATATATATATATATATATATATATATATATATATATATATATATATATATATATATATATATATATATATATATATATATATATATTAGATCTATAAAAATATAATAAGGTTTTAATATGACCTGGTACCGTTGAAAGAATAGAAATATATATATATATATGAGTAACCTAAACAAAATGGAGAAAAATACCTAAAAATACTGAATAAAAGTGATTGAGAAAATTGGAACCTAAACAAGAGAATGCGCTGCAAAAAAGTGAAGTGGAAGGAAATTCCAGTCTTTTATATTCATTTATTTTTGTCTCTTACCAAAGGAATTAACCGTGCTGAAGCAATGGCAGCGTGCACGGGTATGTTTTGCTCAAGGGGTACTCATTTTTATGGGGAACTTTTTATAAAATATATATATATATATATATATATATTTTTGCATAATATATATGTACATATATATATATATATATATATATATATATATATATATATATATATATATATATATATATATATATATATATATATATATATACAGTATATATATATATATATATATATATATATATATATATATATATATATATATATATATATATATATATATATATAATATATATATACATATTATTGTTAGAACTAACTTAATTATGATTATCATGATAATCAAATCGGCTACTGCTACTTTTATTACAAAGCGCATACGAGATAAAAGTAAGGGCAACGATCTAATTAATTCAAAATCTTATCAACTTAATTAAAAATCATATTTTTGAAACGGAGTTCAGCAGATCATCAAAAGCCTCATTGAAACTTCAAAGTACATTATGGCTGATTAATTTCTTTTTATATACACATCACCTTTCGTCAGACTATAACACCCTATCAAATTTTAATTAGGGTCTGATGAGGCGATACAGGCCTGCGCACTGGCACAGAGAGAGAGAGAGAGAGAGAGAGAGAGAGAGAGAGAGAGAGAGAGAGGGAGAGAGAGAGAGAGAGGGAGAGAGAGAGAGAGAGAGAAATTTTAGAAAATGTGCTGCAAACAGATCACTACCACGAAGTTCTGTAATAATCAAGATGATGTCGTCATTGTCTAGCTGAAATTTGTCTTAACAGAATAAGGAACTCGCCAAGAAAAAATAATTTGTGATTTTCGATAACGGAGAAGGGTGACCAAAACTAGTAAGGCTCATATAAAAAGACTCCAGGCCATTATAATATTAACGAATTATTCAACACTGTCTAAAACTTTCCTTTTTCTTGAATTTTTCCAAGAAAAATTAAAGAACAACAAAACCTACGCCAGGAATTATTTCCATCCAAAAAAAATTGTCACTGACCAAGTAAGGTAACCATTCCAATCAAGTATGGAATAAAATCACAATAAAATCATAATTGGACAAACGCGGGGAATAAACCAGACGCTTCGACTCATGCCATACCGGAAGAGACATGATAATGAGAAAGGGGAGAATTAATGTTCCCCTTTTATTCTGCAACAATAAGGTACTTAAAGCGAGACGCGCATCTGGAAAGCTCATTCCGGAGATCAAAGCCATAGATGAAACATTTTTAACTTCCTTTCATTAGCTCTGGCTCCGTCAGTATGCTCTTTGTACGTCTCCCATTTGAAGTAAAGCTTCTACTTCCGTACTGATTGAGTTCTTAATGACAACAATCTCGCATCGCGTTCATTTTAACGGAAAATTATGAAGGCTTTGGGAGAAGCTGTTGAGCAATACCAGAAGTGTTTTACTTCGGACGGTAATGCATCTGGCGTGTAAGTCTCAGTGGTTTCTAGTATTGCAGTTTGATACGCATTTTATTCTTATTCTGTTAATGGAAACTTTATCTACACGAAAAATACACAGAGAAGTAAACAACCAATATATATATATATATATATATATATATATATATATATATATATATATATATATATATATTTTTTTTTTTTACAAAAGTACTTAATTCAACGACATCCCTTTAGTGCATGCAGAGGTCAGCTTCTCATTCGTTCAGTACTTATTTCAAGAAATTTTTTCTTCCTCAAGCAAATGATTTGAACAGCTTTATGAAAAGATAGATAATGGCAGTTAACCTAATTTATAACAGATCGCATGAGGCGTATTTCTGGCCTGTCATTAACTAAATTACAAGTGTGGATGTGACTAATCCCTGTAGTTATCTTTACTAATGCTTCGTAAGTATGGGTTATCTTTGCTGAATTTCTGTACTTAAAAAGCGGAGTATATACTTACATTGCGTTATTTCAAACAGAAAATAAATATTTTATTTATTTATTTATTTTTTTTTTTTGCAAATTCACGTGAAGAGTAAAGCGTGCGAATGAACAAAAACACATTAATTAAACTAAAAATTTTGCACAGCCTACGCTCCCAAAAAAGCGGGAGAAATATGAAAAGTGAAAACCCAACATTATTCATCAAAGAAAAAATTTGTGTTCAGTGGACGTTTTCCTGATAAACATATCTCCTGTCCTATAAAATCTGATGAGATTCACAGCTAATTTGGTCATGGCAGCGAGCGATGGAAATTGCCTCATTATTACTGGCTAATTTTCTGTGCTGCTTCATCCATCCATTCGGTTTATTACATTGGAATACCGTGCCTGATATAAATAGAATAATGGTTCATCTACGTTCCTCTGATGTCGTGCAATCTTTCTTAAGGCAAGTAAGGAGAGCAATCAATTCAAGTTCCGATGTAAGATCAATCATACTTGGGAAAAGGAGAATATAAAAATGAAACTTTGAACATAGTGATCACAGATATCCACAGGAACAACAGCGACATGTTAGTTCAACAACTTGAGTGTTGGTCTGATTTAAAGTGAATCTTACTGTATTTCTAGCCAAGACAGCTGGATCAATAGACTGAAGGCTGTTATCTACTATCAATCAGTAATTAATGTATAAATATACTAAATAGTCAATTAGACTCTCTATCACTGTCTCTAAGTTAACAAAAAGAGAAAAACCATGCGAAAAAATGTGAGAAAATTCGTAGTTTTCATATTTATTTAAATGAACGGAGACTATATTACAAAGAGAAACGTCACACATATTACTAAGACTTTAAACTAATGACCTTTTGCAACCTTGATTTCATTCATGTGAGAGAGTATGAAGCAGTGAAATAGAGAATATTGACGGACACTTAAAGAAACAAGTCTTACTAACCTTATATTATTTGCACGTTCCTCTTACCTTAGTTGACGCAACACTTTAAAATTATAAGTCTGTGTGATAACAAGGAGCTCACGCTACGATACATTTCTACATGATCAAAGTTTAAAATGAAAGATTTTACACTGCTGTGGAGTAAAAGGTTAGTTTTACTCCAACGTAATATTACCGAGAACTGAAATACTAAACAGTAAAATCTAATTACCTCAACTTAATATATAGTATCCTAAACTAGAACAAAGCATTTTAACTGACCGGACACCCAAAGTGCACCTAAGTAACTTTCACGAGTGGCAAAAAATATACACCCTTACAGTCTCACACACTACTCAGCTCATTTAATGAAGTTTTTAAGGGAGCGAAGATAATTAGAGCTACAGGGCTTATAATTCTTCTATGCCACCACAGTACACCGAGGATCTGTGAATGGTCCTACCGTTTTCTAAGCCCCAGTAAATTTAATCATTCGCTTTCCTATCGCCCTTCAGAAGCAATTTATGCAATGTATCTTATGGAACTTCCAATACCTGTATTTTCCTTGTACCAGAAATATTCTAAAATCAGGCCTGTGTCTACGAACTTACTAATTCATTCAAACAACAAACAGACAGGTCAATACCTCTTGCGAGCGGAAATGTAGTGCCTGACACGAGGAGAACAAAATAGAGGTCAAAGTACAATCAACTGTGTTTGCTGGAGGATGGAAAGATGCACATAAATCAATATACAGGACACGAATGAAGTTATGATACATATAGCTGGAATGCTAACATTGTAATGCTTGTTCTAAGAATGATACATTTAACAAAACAATAAAATGAATGATAATATATGTACAAAGGATGTGTGACATCTGCTGTGTTTCTTGTATGTGCATGCTTGGCATGCAGAGATGCTCGTTGTAAGGAGATTAGTCGGCCAGGTAAGATGGACAGTGTGTGGGTTCGTGTGGGACCCTACAGGACTTCCCCCCTTTGGAGAGGCCTATGGTTGTAGGTTGGTGTCTGGGAGGTATGCTGGCTTTAGGCAGTCAATGGAGACCGAGGTAGTTCTGCCATCCACTGTCATTTGGTATGACTTGTGTCTTCTCTGGATGACACGGTATGTCTCGAGTAGGCTGGGGAGGGGGGTGGTTCTGTGTGCATCTACCCACATGAACGCATATTTTGCGTTCTGCAGTTCGTTTGGGTCGACACTTTTCTGGCCATGTGGCAAGTCGCCTTGGCTGCCATTATTCATTCTAATGCTTTGCGGGTGTCGGATGGGGATGTTGGGCTCGTTGGATGTTGAAAGACATCTGCCGGCAATGTTAATGATTGGCCATACGAGGCTTCTGCTGGGATGACGTTCTCAGACCCAGTAAGACCCAGGGAAACTCCATTCTCCAACTCCCGCCTTGACATCTAGCAGAAAGTGATGCTTTTAACAACTGGTGTAGCCTTGCGATGATACCATTAGCTTCTGGGATGTATGCTGTCGTGTGTATTATCCTTGTCCCCAAACGTCATAACTCTCCTGCTGTCTGTTGCCATATTGGTATTGCTTCGGGCCACCTGGTATTGCTGTCGATGATGGTGAGGTATCTGTACCCCTCGGAGGGGTGTAGAGGTCCCATTATGTTGACGTGGATGTGGGTGAGTTGGTGGTATGTTGTGTGGAAGTCTCCTATTCCGGTCTCTACATGCCTTGTTATTTTTGACGTCCAGTTTTTTATGTTTCTTTTCATTCTCAAACTATTCTGCTAAAATTTGGGCAGTTGCCCAGCCTGATGGGTGGGAAAGGTTGTGGGCAAGGTTGAAAGGCTTTTTTCTGAGACCTTTTGACAGGTAAGGGTGAGAGCATCCAATACTATTTCGCAGGCGATGGTTGTCTCTCCACTGTTGATTGACAGGTTGCTCCACATGAGGGTGGGGTCGCTGTAGGTTCACACTGTCTCTTTGCACCTCTGTTATTTCGAGATAGGCTATCCCGAGCTGGATGGTGTTGACACACTTCCTCAAAAGTGCGTCCACCGCAGTGTTTGCTGAACCCTCCAAATACTTGATGGTGCAGAAGTGTTCAGCTATTGCTGATAGGTGACGCTGTTGTTGTGCTGACCATGAGTCTGCTGTCTTTGTGAAGGCTTGCATCAAGGGTTGATGGTCCGTTTGTATGACAAAATGCCGTCCTTCGAGCATGTGATGGAAGTGACGGATGGCTTTATGGACTGCTAGGAGCTCCCTGTCAAATGTGGAGTACTTTCGTTCCACTGACATTAACTTCTTGCTGAAGAACACCAACAGTCAATGACCATCATCTGTGTCCTGCTCTACTACCACGCTCATCACCGTGTTACTCTCGTCAGTTGTCAAAGTGAGGGATAAAGGAAAAATTTATGTGGCTGCAGAGGTTATTGTAGGCTTTTCTTATAAGCATTTGTAGATTGGATTCATGATTTTAGCAATATTTGGGATAAATCTATGATAATAACAAATTAGTCCTGAAAATTCTTATTCTGCTTTAATTGTTGTTGGTTTTGAGAAGTTGGTAATTACTTTTACTTTCTCTGAGAGGGGTTTCATGCCATGTGGGCTTATTTGATCTCCCAGGAATTACATCGTTTTCTCTGCCCATTCATGTTTGTCTTCCCTTACTATGAGTCCAGTTTCTTTAAATATTTGCAGCATCCTTTTGATGTCCTTAAGATGTTGCTTGAGGTTGGGACTGAACATGAAGATGTTGTCGATGTAGACCAAGCAGAAGGGAGGTCACCCAGCAGTTCATCCATAAGTCTTTGGAAGGTTGCCCCTACGTTCCAAAGGTCAAAACAGCTGTAGTTGAATGTGTAGGTGCCAAAGGGGTGATGATTGTGGTCTTTTCTATATCTTCCTTTGCTACTGGAACTTGGAAGTATCCTTTCAGCAGGTCTATTTTAGTGAAGATCTTTGCTCCGTTCATTTGGTTGGTTATATCTGCTATGTTCAGCAACGGGTATCTGTCTGACTTTGTTTTGATGTTTAGCTGCCAGTAGTTTCTGTACAGGTGCCATGTTCCGTCAGGTTTCGGTACCATGTGGAGGAAGGGATGCCCATGTGCTGGGGGATTTTTTGGCATATTCCTGCATTTTCCATTTCCCTGAACACTTGTTTGGTGTTTGCAAGTTTTCTCTGGGGCTAACCATCTGAAGTGTGTGTGGACTGGGGTACCTTCCTTTTCTATTTGGTGCTGGATGTTGTGTTTTGCTGGTTTGGTCAAGTCATGCTGCAGGTCGTCTTTGAAGATCTCTTGATAGTCTTACAAAGTTGGCATATCTCTGGCAGTGGGGTGGTTGCTGCGATGGGGCCTGTTTGTTGTCTCTGCCATTGTGGTGATGATGAAGGTGGTGGGTTGTTTGCACAGCTGTTGAGATGATACAGGAGCTGTTTTTGGGATTAGTCGTTTTGTTGCTACATCTACTAGCAGGTTGTGTGCTTTTATGAAGTCTGCTCCTAAAATTGCTAGTGTCACATCTGCCGTGATGAAGGTCCAACCGTAGTCCTTGTCACTGAATGGCGCATTCATATTCCGTTTCCTGTACATCTTGAGTGGTGCTCCACTTGTGGTGGATACATGGAGGTTGGTGGGTGGGGTGGGGTTGAGTCATTCGTGTGGGCTGGCTGGCACAAATGATTAGCATGTCCCAGTGTCAACGAAGAATTCTGTGTTCGTCTTTCTTCTGTTTGGTCTTCCCCTTGATGAATTGTTTGGGGAAGCTCTGCTTGTGGATGGTGGTGGCCGGTTCCTCTGGGTCGCTATCAGATTCCGTGTCGGTTGACTGCTGGGACCATCATGCTGCTGCTGCTATGGGTGGCTGGGTGGGCTCTGCTGTCTTGTAGGCCATGTGTACTGTGTTGCCCAATTTTTGGAATTCTTCGATGGGAATGGTGGAGGCATTGGGCATGGCCACAACTGTTTCGGCGGGCAGTTTTGTGAGGAGGACCTCTCTCATAACGTCCAGGGTTGACTCGGGTTGGCCATCTGTGACGGGTACCATATGAGCCGCCACAATTGCTTGTAGACATGCGATGCATAGGAGGCTGCTATGCACCACCAACCAATGACAAATTAGCATGAGAAAACCCCCTGCTGACCTATGAATATTTATAAAGTAGATCCCTCTAGCATCACCAGTCTACTCCGACACAGTGCCGTGATATACTGAGATGAACCCGGGAGAAATGTTAGCCACTTCAAGATTTTGACTTGTAACCAGAATCGACATAATAAATTATCCTTATATAAAGATATATAAATAATTCTACGGACTATGCTCACAAAATTTGACTTACTTATCCCTGGAATTTAACTCCTGATGAATCACATAGTCACGTTACTCTATGCAAGATCAATGCAGCTGATACAGCAATTTCTTTCAATAATAATAATAAAATTAATAATAATAATAACAATAACAATAGAAGCAAACCCCATCAAGTGAGGTTTGTGTTTCTGTTTTCTCGTTTTAAACATTTTTAAGGAAAGAATTTACAAAATTTGTAAACTTTTTTCCCCCAAAAAATGTATATAAGAAAACAAAAAACAAATTCACTTAATGGGTCTTTTCCCCCACTATGAAGTCATCGACTTTTTAATAATAATAATAATAATAATAATAATAATAATAATAATAATAATAATAATAATAATAAAATCCATTCTACATAACTGAGTGATAGATATTGTAACAACAAAAGAGAGAGAGAGAGAGAGAGAGAGAGAAGAGAGAGTATCTTGAATTTAATTATGAAAATATATATACTATATATATATATATATATATATATATATATATATATATATATATATATATATATATATATATATATATATATATATATATATATATATATATATATATATATATATATATATGTATGTATGTATATATATATATATATATATATATATATATATATATATATATATATATATATATATATATATATATATATATATATATATATATATATATATATATATATATATATATATATATATATATATATATATTGTCAGGATATACATCCCTCCCTCCTGTAGATTTCCGTGCATCATTTAAGTTTGAAAAATCTACTATTCATTTGATGGTAAAGTCGGGGAAAGTGGCGGGCGACGGAGAAACCAGCATAGTTTGAACTAGATCAAGGCTGTTAGTACCAGTGTATAGCAGTGTGGGGAACACCCTCCCCCCTCCCATCGCCTGATCCTGGGAAACAATAGACACTGTCTTTTTCACCCCCATCACGCGATGGGGAGCATTTAGGTATAGGGAAGGTCAAATAGGCATATTAAAGCTAGGGGCCAGGTAGGATTTTAATCTTAAAGCACTTAACTCTAAGTATGCTTTTCCTCTGCCCTCTTTGCTGGTTCTCTTGACATAAATGCAGGGATGTCGGACTAACGATGAAGCCCTACAAGACGCTGTTGGCTTTGAGAAGAGAGAACTAGTCTGACCTTCATTCTTGACGGACGCTCCGCCATTTCCTCCTCTATCTGGTTGCAACTATGGCCAAGAGATAGCTGATGTCGAGTGCTGGCGCTGCAATTACCCGACAAGGTGTGTACCTTGCAAATAGTCAGTAAACCAGCCCTTCCCCCCCCTTTTACTTAAACTTTTTAAAATTCCATTTCTTTAAACTTTAACTCCTTCCTCCACAAAGCAAGTTTCCCTTGTAAGAGTCCTGACCGGCCTCCCATATCTCGCCATTAATGTGCCTTGAATTTCAGTAGAGATCCCGTGATAATCATCCATTTATCCCTCTCCCAGTGCAACTTAAGGGAAAATTAGGCTAAGCAATACCAGTGTTAAATTTACTCTTTGTGTGAGTGCGATCACGTGTCCATTGTTAAAGCCCAAATTGTGCCTACGTGATTTCATCATAATTATCTGCTGGGCTACATAATTGTTAATATTTAACAGGCGAAAGGTAACAGTTATAAGGGAATTCAATTTCTTTCGGTGTACAGTCGTTCCTAACCTAGAACCTCTCTTACAGGAGAGACCAACAAATCCGTGTGCTCTGTGCCTGACAATTTGACTGCCTTTCAAGTCCAAAATATTCCTGGACGCAGTCCGATCCTTGAAATCCGTTGTGGCTTCGCCAACAGTTTTATATGAATTATTTTCCCCACCCTGGAGTTGAATCTGTTTGCAGCATCTAACTGAGACTATTTAGTGTAATCAGGGCATGACTAAACCATTTTAATTGTAACTGGAATAATTGTATTGCACATTGGCACCCTTATTAATCAGCTCGCTTGTTGCCAACCATTGCATTATTGTTCTATGTGTCCAAATAATGAGTCTGCCTATTGATTACCAAGTCGTTTTGTATGTCTCCTTGTTTCATTGCTGAAGTCTCTGTAAATAAACCCCTGTAAATTTGTAAAAGAATTCTAATTCCAAATGGCGACCTTCCTCCTTTAATTGTAAATCTAGGAAAATCTAAGGTAAGTTTCCAATAACTTTCCTTCCGTTCATAAGCTGGGCTTTCTTGGCTTCGTGGCAGCATCAATATAAACCTTGTTTCAATTTCCCCCAACCAAGACGTCCAGTTTATGACATATATATATATATATATATATATATATATATATATATATATATATATATATATATATATATATATATATATCAACCGTCGTTGGATGGATTACCATAACCATGAAAAACCCCATTCGTTGTTCATTACCCAATCGCAGATGAAGGCAATAACCTGAGCTAAACTTAAATTACGCTGCACGTGGCACTCGCTAATTACTATTCAATTACCGATACAGACAGTCCCTTTGCTAATTAAGAATTGTTACGATTGTCTGTCATGCTGAGAGCCACCTTAATATATAACTCATTACGCTGTTGACAGCGAGTGAGGGATTTGCTTTTGCCGCTGAGGGAATGTAACTGGTTGTTTATCATTCAGTGAGTTACCTGATCACTTATTCATCCGGGAAGTGACGCATACAGGCATGTCGTCTGCACAATCACTGTATTTTTTAAATTAATGTTCTGCAATACTTTTATGAACATGTAATATAAAACGAAAACCTATTCAATCAGTAACTGATATTGCTTTACGAATAAGTGGACAACGTGTTCGCAGCAAAACGAAACCAATTAAGTGAAAATTAACACAGTTTAAAAAGATATTTCATATACTAACACAAACACAGGAGGAAGAGGAACTATGCCACGGTTATCAGAACAATGTGTTAACAATCATCACTAAAATAAAACTGTCGTTCCATTTCCTTTTCTTTCACTTTTTCGTCTTCATCGTACCTAAGAATGCTCTAACCCAGGTAGTCGGAGAGTATATTGACCTCTATGGTCTTACTGTACCGTTTCTGTATAAGCAGTAAAAACAATTACGAAAATAAAAAAAATTATTCCATTATAGCAACAGGAGCCTGAATTCAACAGTGTAAAAGAATTGTGGAGCGATGCACCTTGGAACAATACAGAATATACATGAAATTTACGATATTTTGCCTGTACTTGGTCACTGAAACTTTTCAATGAAGTCAATGAATTGACTCTTTAAAAATCAACATCCTTTACTCATAAGAATCTAAAATTCTATAATAATGGGACACAAGAACGTGCAGTTTTTACTATATAATTAAGGTAATTCTAACAAGCATAATTTTCTAAGTAAATTGGAGTCTTATTGTGAGAACGGAACATAATTCTAGTTTCAAATACATATGAGCAAGGAACCTTTAACAAATAAAGAAAACTAATCACTACAAGTTCCGCTACTTGTGATTACCCTCGGGAATAGTTTTCATGTCAATTCAAGGAACCCACGAAGAGTAAAAACTTTAGATGACATGAAAACTAGGAAAAGTTCTGTTTCTAATAATAGATATACATTTCTATATATTACCAAAAAGGGTTGTTTGTTTACTTCCACGACTGTTTTTTTCTTATACTTCCACAAGAAATTGTATAATGCTACGTCCATATTTCAATTTATAATCATATCAGCCTGAGACTGAAGCAGGATATTTGAAGGACAGACAGACAGAACAGGGGCATTCTCATACCCCATCCATACTGGGACACAAGTAAGATATGACTAAATTCAGACAAATATAAAAGCAGGCTTTCTCCAAAAGAGGCAATCTGGACCTTATCCTCGAAAGCTTTCTGGTCGTAAATCAGGCCTTCAACCCCACCCAACCCTTCTTCCAACCTCACACTACCCTCTGACAGATCGAAGTGAGGCGTTAATATAAGGGAGGTTGAGTGAGATAAGCCCAGGTAATCGATACATTTCACCTTCCCATTCCAGGGATAAAAGAAATCATTGATGGACGACATGCAAAGGTCACTCATAAACGCCTTTCATCCGCTTTGTAACATAAGCACACCAGCGGATGGGATTGCTACAATTTGGTGTTAAATTCAAGAGCGAGTTCATTGTCCAAACATTAAGTCAAATATCGCGAAACTCTCAAATTTCCTTTACTCGGATGAATATCATACGTTACACTTTATTCATTACTTATTATGATACATTATTATTTGATGTTATATATATCATTTGATATATTTTTATAGGTTGAAATTTCTTATTATAATGAAACTTAGGTCCTTGAAAAGACCAGTTGTTCAAAAACCAAAATTTGATTTATCCGTATCTCAGTGCATGAATCACCAAGTAGATCACGGGGAAATACGAGGTTTCATTTTGAATATTAATCTTTCATTTATACCAGGAATCAACTGCCTCAACGAATATTATATATGTTTCTCTAATATTCAAATAACATTCGGACGGAATGAACGAACAATATCTGCATCACTTTACTTTTCGAAAACCTTTAAGTTAACCTTTGCCAGGGGTTTCCTTGAGCACAGATTGTTGAATCAATACACACCAAACGTCAATTGCCTGGAGAAGGTGACTCAATGAATGTTTCCTCAGACTGATAAAACTCTGTTCATCTGTTCCCTAAACATTTGGTAATTTATAGAAAAGGGTGAAAATCCTGCCTCCCCAAAGCTCGTCGGCGATGGTAATAATATTTCTCAGGTCCAAATATATAAAATGAATGAATGGACGATCAGAGATATAATCACTCTCTGATACTTGCTTTCTCTCACTTCTCTTAATCTTTTCCTCACAACTTGTTGCCCTTTTTCCAAAAAGCTAAGATCTCTCGTGTTTCTTTATCTCGCGTAAAATCCAACAACTCTGAGAGTTCACTTAAAACAACAAACCTTCTTGAATAATTATGTCACTCTAAAGGGTTGATCCTGTTGGATTATAGGCGATGGCCTGTGTACCCATGATTAAACGGAGGGAATAAAGGGTAAAGAAATAGATTTACAAGAATTTTTTGCCCACTGTTCAAGAATACTCCCAAGGGCAGAGAGAGAGAGAGAGAGAGAGAGAGAGAGAGAGAGAGAGAGAGAGAGAGAGAGAATTCATTGTTATTCCAATAATGTTCTCTTGCTTTTATTCTCAAGTTGTCTTATTTGCTTTCCGACTGGATTTCTTTTCCGCTCTGCATTTACGCAAAAGTCAGGTTTATTGACTCGTCCTTGTGGTTCGTTAGACTTTGCAGGCGGCTCTGTGCTTTCTCGAGGAAGTGCTTGGAGCCACCTGAAGTGTGCTTTGCCTCTGGCGTTCTGTTGCCTGTGTAAACACTGCATACTTTTATGGCTTGCATTATAAAAGACTCGGGATTTTTACTAGTGTCTATTTTCATGCCTAGAAAATAACAATGAATCAATAAACATGCATATACGGGCAGACACACGCACACATACTCGATACACACACATATATATATATATATATATATATATATATATATATATATATGAAATTATTATATATATATAGCAATATATATATATCGAAATCCATACCTCGGTATATCTCCGTTGGAGAATTGTCGCCGAAGGGGAATCCAACGGAGATATATATATATATATATATATATATATATATATATATATATATATATATATATATATATATATATATATATATATATATATATATATATATATATATATATATACAGCTTACGAGACTGATGGCGATCGACAAACTGCTACTGAGCACTGAGGTGTGTCTGTAATGTGAATAAAAGTATAAATACATAATTACGTTAAATCTTGGAGGGTCTTTTTTTTAACTACTCTCTTTTATTGGTAAAAACACATACTGTACAGCATATATGTTTATGTACCATTTACATTAAATATCAAACACCGAAGAGGCTCCGTTAGGAAAAACATTGCTAAGTAAACCCAAAAACCATGAAGGACAAAATGTGGAGGAAGAGTTCCGTAACCAGTAAACATCATTAGGTGAACGAACACCGGCGCAGAACCAGTAGCCTAAAGAAAATGTAAATTACATAAAAGCATTTAACATCAAGTCCTTTAAATTAAAGAAGTAACTAAAAAAAATTCTCATACAGTTGAATTATTAAACAGGA
>NC_089781.1:74322512-74340012 GCF_040412425.1 Macrobrachium rosenbergii | reverse complement strand
TATATATATATATATATATATATATATATATATATATATATATATATATATATATATATATATAATTGTTCTTTAGTTAGTCATCTTGTACCAAGTACCAACACAGCCACATTATGAGATTCTTGACTGAGTAACGGTCTCAACTAGACGTTTTTAACCAAAACATAACACTATTACAAGATATTGTCTTAAAACTTTGCAGTAATTGCTACATTAACTGAACGGAGTATATGATAACCACCGGCATGAATAATAATATTTAAATAAGCGAAATTAAAGTATCCCTTACGGATATAAGCAATGGTTCCTAGTCGCGCGAAACAGGGGAACAGCGAGTTAATTGCCAAATTAATGTTTTGTTATTGCGCGGCTAAATTTCATTAATGACTTTGCGTAACTATTATACCGTCCTTGCAGGAAATGGATGGGTACACTAAATGCCTGGGAAATTATTTTGGTAATTGCTTTGTCCAAATGTCACACTTAAACGGAAAGGGGCGCATTTCTTTCTTCAAACCAGGTGCGAAAAATGGATCGATGCCTCATGAGTATCTAATTTAAAAGTTTGGTTATTTGTGTCCGATTGAGTCCCTTTTTTCCCTCGCTCTGCTCTGAAGATACATATGTATTAGTACCAAAGTAAATAAAGTATTTAGATGAACTGTGTCAATGTAAATACATACGAACAAAATTACAAGTATAAACAGACAAACCCATTATCCGATTTAGTTTCATTTAAACATTAAGTAGGAATTGTGTTGCTGTTAGATGATAACTGCAACTTGAATTTTCTTATCAACAGTATGTCTCTCTCTCACTCACTCTCTCTCTCTCTCTCTCTCTCTCTCTCTCTCTTGTCCCTAACACCCCTTCTACCTCTCACTTCCTATCTCTCTCTCTCTAACATCCCCTCTACTCTCTCTCTCTCTCTCTCTCTCTCTCTCTCTCTCTCTCTCTCTCTCTCTCTCTCCTCCCTAACACCCCTCTATTCTCTCTCTCACTTCCTCTCCCTCTCACTCTCTCACTCACTCTCTACCTTTCCTCTTAAGATAGTTGTTTAAATTACATTGCCCAGCATTTTTGACATTTTTATATTTTATTTCTTCTCGCCCCCGATTCCTATCGCGGCTGAACTTGGATATAAATGGCATCGGGAGTGTCACTATTCATCTCACCGACTAGAAAAATAATATATGTCTTTTTCGGTTATTTTTACAAGTCACCCCCTTCCCACCCCCACACCCCTATAGTGCCAGTGATGTCTTAGCCCCACAGTATTCTTTTCCAGATAATAAGTCATATGTATACCGAAATGAGGTATGATGAACTTGTGAAGTTTATTTAGTTACTATGTCTACTGGCAGAACCAGCCCCATTTCAAGGAAGCCCTTTCCACCCCCATCCCCTTTGGTGCCCTTTGGTGCGGTAATGTTTTACCTCCACAGTATTCTTTTCTAGATAGTAAGTCATATGTATACCAAGTTCGGCTGACATTGCTCACTGCATTTCAGAATTATCCTGGAACATATACACACACATACATATACAGTATATATATATATATATATATATATATATATATATATATATATATATAGATATATATATATATATATATATATATAAATATATATATATAGAGAGAGAGAGAGAGAGAGAAAGAGAAGAGAGAGAGAGAGAGAGAGAGAGAGAGAGAGAGAGATACGTAGTATTAATATGAAAATTTCGTTTCACAGTTATCATATAAATGTAAAATAATTCCTGCCTAACCTTTACATGAAACAGAAAGACTTGTAAGTGAAGCTTCACAGACACTGAAACGCCACTGTCGAATTTGTTTCTGTCACTGTAGACCCAAAGAGGAGTTACACACACAAGAATTATTCACATATGAAATTCATCAGTGACAATAGAAATGTAAGTATTTATTATTAAGCAAACGAATTCTTGGTTGAATTTGAATACATCTTGTAATCTTTCGTCCTTGCACCTATCGAAGTTGACGCGTTACATCCGTTTTTCGATATATCTCTCATCATTCTTTAAAGTCCGAGTGACACTATGAAACTAGACTCTTTAATATCTAGGTCACTCGTTCATGAGACATGCGTTCATCTAGAATTAATGCCAAATGGTGGAGGAAGTTCACGGGTATTTCCCAATTCCCTAAGATAATGATGTCTCATGAAATAATACTGAAGGTATCCAATAAACTATACTTATGGAATAAGTAGAACAACTGACAAGTTTTATTAATCTTTTATTTGATAATTTATTTTCACTGATTTCTCGCTTTTATATTCTGTTATGTAAAGGCTTCCCAAGTCTTTGTCGTTCAGGCTTGATGCATATGAATGGTGTCCAATTTTGAACAGAAAAACAAAATGATTAAATACATCCGCAATATCATGCGTAACGGTATGAAGGTTAAAAATCCCTAATAGTTTTCTTTACATTCTAGATACAGATTTTGACACACCTAGACAACGAAATGGCTGTGGATAATAATAATAATAATAATAATAATAATAATAATAATAATAATAATAATAATAATAATAATAATAATAATAATAATAATGGCTAAAAATTTCGCAATCTCGCGAAAAACAGTTTGTGTAATAAAAATCCACAATTATATAGTAAACTATATTACTATGTAAAATACAAATGCAAAATCTTTCGAACACCTGAACCATAGTCATGAGAATACAAGGTCTACCAATCCGCGACCCAAAATAAGACCTTTTCCACGCAGATCAGGTCGTGACGTCAGCTTCTCCTGTCTTATGCCGCTCCCAAATCCCTTTGGCATGGCCTTAAGCAGCAAGAGTAAACATGCACACCACTGTTTACAAACACGTGCAGTGTGGAAAACAGCAAGAAATACTTCCACGTTATTTTCCAATTTTATAGCTATCATCGTAAATTTAAAAATATTAGTTCCGATTTCCTGAATGACTATAAAAATGCCAAGAGTATGTGCTGTGTACTGATGCCTTTCGAGTCTAGACAAAGGCGAAAATAGCTTTTCATATCACACTTTCCTAAACAACCAGAAACTAGAAAAAGATGGATTAATTTCTGCAGGCGACAGGATCCAGCTGATTACGAAAAAGCCCTACTATGCATTTAGAAGATAATGCTTATGAGAGAAACCTGATGTATGAATTACTAGATCAACAAGTTCCTAAAGCACTCAGAAGGGAGCTTAAACAAGGAAAAATCCCAACAAAGTTCTCACCAGCAATTCAAGGTAAGCTGTAGCTGTTTATATATCTGTATTTATACTCTGTGTGTGTACATGTATGTGCGTGTATATATATATATATATATATATATATATATATATATATATATATATATATATATATATATATAAATGATAATTCAAAATGATATGCAGTACAAACGTATATGTGTATTGTTATGAACCACTTTTGGTTCAGCAGGTTCTTTAAATACAAAAATATCGGAACTGGAATGACTGGCAGAAATTGAGGCAGACAAAAGAGGAAGGCTCTGAACGAAACAAAAAAAATTACCTTAAACTAATTTATTATACTAAGATATATACATATATATAAGTGAGTCCAGGTTTAGCATACATAATTAAATAAATATTAACAGCAGCAGTCAAAATTAATAAAAATCTTAAGGACCACACAAATGACTAAACAATCACAATCAAAATGATGAAAAAGCATCCCAAAATACATTTACTTGAGCCATACACTGCTCTACACCATAATAATAATAAAAAACATTACCCGAGCCATACACTGCTCGACACCATTAATAATAATAATGTAATAAAAATCATTACTAGAGCCATATACTGCTCAACACCATTAATAACAATGTAATGAAAATCATCACCAGAGCCATCACTGCTCAACACCATTAATAACAATGAAATGAAAATTATTAGAAAAATAACATCTATTACTAAAACAGGCATTACTAATAAAGATACAGGCAGCATAAACAAATCATAAATAAATGACAATGCAACAATACAAAATCACTCAGGGTAATAATAATCACAATATTAATCTCCGTACGTAGAGATAACACGACAGACCCAGCTGTCAAGAAGGATGAATGTGATCAGACGAACTCCTGTGAAGACACCAAAGCAGCCACCAACTGCTCAACTGGAACACAGTCATCAACACAGATGAATTACAGGAGAAACGTCGAAACAGCACGTCTGCTGTTATACAGGAAGATCCACGGAAGGAAGGCTATGATTTAGCTGTCCCACCATCCTTCAGCTGATGAGGCCAACAGGTAAGGAATACCTGCTGCTCCAACAAAGACTCCATGTTGCTAAAGCTGCTGCCGGGAACCTGACTCGCTGCTATGCTAAACCCGACTGCCACTGTCAGAGACAACGCGACAGACATCAACTTTCCTTCAAAGAAAAAAAATAAAAAAAAGTAAGGAGGCAACAACCCACCAAGGGAACAATCGGCAAACGATTGTCCCAACAGAAGTACTAAACCTCACACCTCCTTACCTAACAGAAAAAAAAAATTAAAAATTTTTTTTTTACACTTCACACACACTCTCTCTCTCGCTCTCTCTCCTCCAGTGCCGTCACAACCCTGCCAGATAAAACAGAACCGATCCTGTCACGGTCGCCAAATGTTATGAACCACTTTTGGTTCAGCAGGTTCTTTAAATACAAAAATATCGGAACTGGAATGACTGGCAGAAATTGAGGCAGACAAAAGAGGAAGGCTCTGAACGAAACAAAAAAAATTACCTTAAACTAATTTATTATACTAAGATATATACATATATACAAGTGAGTCCAGGTTTAGCATACATAATTAAATAAATATTAACAGCAGCAGTCAAAATTAATAAAAAATCTTAAGGACCACACAAATGACTAAACAATCACAATCAAAATGATGAAAAAGCATCCCAAAATACATTTACTTGAGCCATACACTGCTCTACACCATTAATAATAATAAAAAACATTA
This sequence comes from Macrobrachium rosenbergii, assembly GCF_040412425.1. NCBI lineage: Eukaryota > Metazoa > Arthropoda > Malacostraca > Decapoda > Palaemonidae > Macrobrachium > Macrobrachium rosenbergii. Next base: position 74,335,015 of record NC_089781.1, on the reverse strand, counting down.
CCCGAGCCATACACTGCTCGACACCATTAATAATAATAATGTAATAAAAATCATTACTAGAGCCATATACTGCTCAACACCATTAATAACAATGTAATGAAAATCATCACCAGAGCCATCACTGCTCAACACCATTAATAACAATGAAATGAAAATTATTAGAAAAATAACATCTGTTACTAAAACAGGCATTACTAATAAAGATACAGGCAGCATAAACAATCATAATAAATAAATGACAGTGCAACAATACAAAATCACTCAGGGTAATAATAATCACAATATTAATCTCCGTACGTAGAGATAACACGACAGACCCAGCTGTCAAGAAGGATGAATGTGATCAGACGAACTCCTGTGAAGACACCAAAGCAGCCACCAACTGCTCAACTGGAACACAGTCATCAACACAGATGAATTACAGGAGAAACGTCGAAACAGCACGTCTGCTGTTATACAGGAAGATCCACGGAAGGAAGGCTATGATTTAGCTGTCCCACCATCCTTCAGCTGATGAGGCCAACAGGTAAGGAATACCTGCTGCTCCAACAAAGACTCCATGTTGCTAAAGCTGCTGCCGGGAACCTGACTCGCTGCTATGCTAAACCCGACTGCCACTGTCAGAGACAACGCGACAGACATCAACTTTCCTTCAAAGAAAAAAAATAAAAAAAAGTAAGGAGGCAACAACCCACCAAGGGAACAATCGGCAAACGATTGTCCCAACAGAAGTACTAAACCTCACAGTATACTGTCTAGTGTAACTTCTGGAACCAGTTCATGGAAATGTATTTCTCTCCTCAGATGCTTTTCCATCCGTTTCAAGAGAAATAACAGCAGTTAAACGAGGACAGAAAAGACGCGTGGAAGAAATTCTTGGCCCTATACCAGAGATATCAAGTGAAAAACTTCCACAAGAGGAGGAAGCAAGGGAGACAGCTAATCAACTGCAATCAAATTTGGAAGATATGACGAAACAGAGGAGTGATGTTAAGACAATGTTAGAGAAATAAAAAATGTAGTTCGATGAAGAAAGAAAAAAATTGGGAGGATGAAAAACAAGAACTAGGAAAATTCAAGGTAGGCTAGAAGGTGAATCAGCAAAGTTACAGTGCGAATTAGTTAAGCTGGAGAAGGAGAACAATGCATTGTATCAGAGGCTGATTAATTTAGAAAGTAATCTTTGGAAATACTTCTCTGTGTCACAAGTAGAGTTTATTTTAAAAGGAAAGCCTTTTAGATACTGGGCAGAGGAGGATATTAGCAGAGAGCTCGCCTTGAGGAGTTTAAACCCAAAAGCTTGTAAATATTTAAGAGAACAATGCCACTTCCCTTTCCCATCTATTTCAACCTTAAATCGTTGGGTAAACAAAGATAAAGTTGAACTAGGGGTGTTGCAGTCAGTAATTAGTCCCTTAAAATATAAAGCTCAGTCAATGAAACAATGTGATCGTGTTTGTGTCCTCTCATTCGATGAATGCAATACTGCTAAAGAGTGGACTTACGACAAGGGAGCTGATGTTCTTCATGACCAAAAAGTAAAGTCCAGTGTGTGATGGCAAGAGGTTTGATAAGAGCATGGAAGCATGATTTTGATACTAACATGGGTGGAGACACACTTTTTTACTTGATCCAGAGATTAGAGTCATTTGAATTTCCAGTGGTGGCCATTGTAAATGACTTATGTCCTACCAACATGAGACTGTGGAACACATTAAGCATAAGTGTTGATAAAACAGGTTTTCAAAATCCAGTGTGCCAAGACCGTGAGATACATGTTTTTGCTGATGCTCCACATCTTATAAAGCTTATAAGAAAGAATTTCTTAGATTCTGGATTTATTTTGCCCAATGGAAACTGTGTCAGTTATAAATCTGTTCATGAAATAATAAGAAGTGTTAATGATTTAAAAGCACCCGTAAACTTTCGGTTAGGCATATAGATCTCCATGGACTACAACGCATGAACGTTAAACTAGCTGCCCAGCCCAACTCCTGTCTGAAACTTCATCTAAATCCTTGGAATATTGGAAAAAAGGGATTGCTTGGCGATAAACATTGAGAGGGTACAAGAAATTCCTTTCTCTAGTTGACAAATTGTTTGACTTATTTAATTCTCGAGTTCCACATGACAGATAACCCTCCAGAATTGCTTATGGGCTTGATTTAATATATCAAAATAAAATAATAGATGAAGCAATTAAGGTATTTTCATCAATGAAAGTGTATTGGAGCAAATGACTTTATCCTTTCCAAAAGGGATTGATAATATCCTGCAAATCTTTGCCTAAGTTGTTTGAAATGGTGAAGTCAAAATATAATATCTCATACATATTGGACTAGAGCATTTTTTTGCTCGTTTATGGCAAATGGGAGGATGTTATTAGCACCCATCGACAGTTGCTGTCAAATATCGTGTAGGATCTCATCCATTAGGAAAAGATAGTTTAATGATGGGGTCAAAACACAATGTAGAAGAAAATGGCACGGGGATAATATGTCATCTAGTGCATTTTCACATATCCCCTTCTGCAATGTTCTTTTGTTTATCAGATGATGAATACGAATCTTCAAAAGAAAATATTGAAAATGATCCGGTTGTAGAAATTAGTGAAATGGAAAAAGTTGCGGAAGAAGAAGGTTTACTTTATTTTGGTGGCTTCATTGCTGATATGTTTCCACAGTACAACTTTCTTGCAACAAAAGTGCCAGCTGGTGATGGTTCTTCGATTAATGCCATAAGAAGAGGCGAAGGAAAATTAATTCAACCTAACGAGGATTTTCTTGGGAAACTGAAAGTGATGGAAAGACTCTTCAAATGTCACCACGGGGCTATAGGCTATAGGATTATTATCTCTCACAACATCACAAAGCTGGTTTCGCTACCTAATGATATAATTTCATTTTTTGTTCGTTGTAGGATTTTCTATTGCTGGCTGACATATAATTTATTCATTTGATGTAATTTAAGCCAGCAAACTTTTTATAACTCCAAATTATTTAACAGAAAAACCTCAAATAATATTGAATCGTTAAGCGTAACCAGAGCCCGAACGGGCAGAGATGACGTCACGCACTTGACTCGCCAATGACAAGTCGCTGGGCTACCTGCGCAAGGGTTATTCTCTAAACCTTGACCTGAACGGTGTTCCTCATCAGTGTTTTCGTTAAAATACCTAAACACTGATGAGGAATACCGTTCAGGTGTTGATAAATCTTTGCTTTTGTACTTTACACAGCAGCATAGTTTACTATATAACTGTTGATTTTTATTACACAAATAGTAATAAATGATGTGCGGGTAGTAGACCGTCTTTCAAGCATGCATTGTTGAAGGTGATGGCTGCATCAGCTGCATTCAGTTTATATAGAGTTTCTCTATTTTTATGATGACTGTTCTTGGTTACTGCATTGTGCCAGTAACTCTCCGATACTTGTCATTTCTGGAGAGGGAAATAGTCGTAGATCAAGATATAATTCATTTCCGATGCATAGTTACTCGTTGGCGGAGTCGGTAGAGTTCTCGGCTAGCACTCTGCTAGCCCGAGTTCGAGTCTCGGCCGGCCAATGGAGAATTAGGGGAATTTATTTCTGGTGATAGAAATTCCTTTCTCGGTATAATGTGGTTCGGATTCCACAATAAGCTGTAGGTCCCGTTGTTAGGTAACTAATAGGTTCTTAGCCACGTAAAATAAGACTAATCCTTCGGGCCAGCCCTAGGAGAGCTGTTAATCAGCTCAGTGGTCTGGTTAAACTAAGGTATACTTAACTTTTCCGATGCATACAAGGTTCGTCCGGTAAATGAAATCTGGGGAATATGGTCAATAGAGTTTTCTCAGGTCAGTATAGCTGTTAAATCAGCTACAAGTGTGTCAAGCCAACGTTTCTCTCAATCTCTCATAAACATGCTCATGGCAAAGGACGGGAGTTGACTGATGTTCAAGTAAGCAAGGAGCTTGTGGGGGGCTGTAGGGTAAAGTGAGCGTTCGATTACAAATCGATTTAAACCCCTGGGGGTCCCTCGGAAGGAAGATAAGGTTTCGAAGGTGGTAAAAGGCGGGCGAAATGAAGGTATAAGGGAAAGGAAAAAAGGATGGGACAGTCCCATTTGTCATTTAGTTTACAGTTTAGTGCATGTCGTGTATTTTGCATGTGTTTGTAGGCTATGAAAGTGCAAAGAAAGGTACGGCAAAAGGCAAAAGGCGAAAGTTATCTGAATGGGCTCCAATATTGGAATCGTTCACCCTCTCTCCCCCCCTGCAGGGGGAGAGGGAAGGAGGGCTCAAACCACGGTGCTGTACATTAGTGTAGTGCATTTAGTTGGTAGCGTTAGTTTCTCTGGCTCTCTTCCCGAGCAAGACAGAAGGTTAGTTTCAGCAATTGGTGCAGCGAGAGTCTACAGTAATTGTGCAAAAGAATTGACACTGGGATGAAGTGCTGTAGAAATGCAAGTGCTGGTTTTTTTTTTTTTTGTATTTTTAAATTTTATGAAAGCATTCCAGGTGAGAACAGAGGCGAATGACAATTATACAAAGGAACAACCTACACATGTGCTTATGTATGCATATATATACATACACATACACACAAATAGACATATTCCAATGCAAGAATAAGTTGTCATTCGCCAGGAAATGTTGCTTTTGAGTCCTATTAAGATGTATATACAGAGTATGTGCACACCACACAGTTGCGTGCATACAAATCTTCTTAAAATTAATGTTACTAGTGGGACTTAGACTACAGTATTGGAGGGGAAGGGGTTGAAGATACCAGAGTAAAATTACTCTGGGATTTCCAGGTCGCCTCCATGCTGGGTCCTACTGTTTATATATGTGGTGGTCAGCAGGGGGTCAACAGCATGCTGACTTCTGATTGGCTGAGGCGAAATGCGGGCTGCTCGTTGGCTAGCGAGAAGTTTCTTCGAGCCAAAACCTAAAACTTGACGGTCGCGCTGCAGTAGTCTGGTTGACCGTCGGGGCTGGTGCGTGACGTTGCGTGACATCACTGCCTGATATTATCCAGCCCCACCGATCAGCCAGACTGCAGCAGCGCGACCATCAAGTTTGAGATTTTGGCTTGAAGAAACTTCTCGCTAGCCAATGAGCGGCCTGCATTTCGCCTAGGCCAGTCAGAAGTTAGCATGCATTGTTAATGCCTTGATCTCAACTTGAATTAGGTATAATTATCTTCCTGGGCAATACGCAATACGCAAAAACAAGTGAGCTATTTTGAAGGAAACCAGCTTGAATTCCACGTCATTCAGTAGGTTCAGCGTAAACAGAGGCATTGCTTAATCTACGCAAAAACACACTCAACACACTTCTGTAATTTCCGGAGCACGAAGTTAAGAGAGAAACCCATCGGCCATTAAATTTAATGGTGAATGCTTACCCCGACAACACTAGATTAAATTTTTTATGTGGTTTATGTTTATGTGGTGTCGCAACATCGTTTTACCCTCACCGAGTTTATAAACTTTCCAAGTTTATAAACTACCTGCTATATTAATATAACTGGCTATAATGTTATATATCTATAATACGAGTGGCTATACTGTAATATACAACCGCTTTTATTCATCCAGGAAAGGGCCAAACCGGATACTCTCTCAATAATTCTTTACGTATGATAGTTAGGATAAATGTAATGACAATTTAACAGGTACGTTGGTATGTAAACTACAAGTACAAAGTATTTCGTACGCAGCATTAAAGATATTAAAAATGAAAGCTCTTCCCTTGTTAAGCATTCACCCTTAGAGGAGAAAGACTTCAGAATAGAAAATACTAACTGCATAATTACAGAAAATAAAAGTACATCTAAGTTTAAAACCCGATAAATATGGAAATGGATTAAAATCGAAAGGGGAACCCTAAAGGCAATCATAATGAATCAGACGCTTCAGCTGATGACATACCGGGAGAGATATAATAAAGGAAAGGGGAGAATTGATTTCCCCTTAATTCTCATGCAATTTGGTACTTTATTGAAACGTGTATCTGAAATTCTCATCACAAGGATCATGGCCATAAGAGCAAAATTTTCAGTTTCCTTTTAATGGATCGGTCTTGGAATTATGTATCTAGAATGAATCACATTAGAAATCAGTAATCACGTACCGTCCATTTCAAAGAAACATTGTGGGTTCAGTTATGAGACAAGTGTCAATTCTCTCGTTTTCCGGATACGTCCGGGTTGAAGTGTTCCTAAGTAATCACTCACATTTGTTGAGGAAACTATTTGGTTTCAGGTTTATAAATTATATTTGAATATTGGACACATTAATTTAGTGCTCACTTTAGAATGTCTCCCAAAAGAGAAATACGGATGGGTCAAACACCAACATCTGACAAAACTCTTTACTGAAACATTGTCCCTATACTACGGACAAGATATTCTCGGCTTATTCCACCATCCCCTGGTCATTAGGGAACATCACATCGTACTCCGTCCAAGACTGAAATTCCCATACATTTACAACAGTTCACATGAGGCACAGATATATATATATATATATATATATATATATATATATATATATATATATATATATATATATATATATATATATATATATATATATATATATATATATATATATATATATATATATATACACACACACACACACACACACACACACACATATATATATATATATATATATATATATATATATATATATATATATATATATATATATTTATATATATATATTATTGAAAGCTATATGCTTGTCATCTGTTTTCCTTAAAGCCTGGAATAAAATTTAAGCTGAAATATAATACTCTGAAAATATTTTTGCAACAAAGCATATACAGTATATAGGGCATATTAAATATTAACAACTTTCTGATACAAAAATGACGAAAAGCGACTTATTACTTTTACAATCATGGAAAAGGCAACTGAATATGAATGAATGTTGAGAGAGAGAGAGAGAGAGAGAGAGAGAGAGAGAGAGAGAGAGAGAGAGAGAGAGAGAGAGAGAGAGAGAGAGAATGCTTTGCAAAGAAGAATAACCTCGCAACCAGCAGATATGAAATAATCTATATTCTTAGAACAAATAAGATTTACAACTGATTACGTCAGAGCTGCGATAAATAAAAACCACTCCATTATAACCGGATAATATTCCAGTAATGTCTTTCATGATATTACATTGGGATACTTTAAATAATGTTAAAAGATCGAAGTTTCGTCAAGTTTTCTCCATGTAATGTTAAAAGTGTGTAGCAACGGTCTGCACGTTAGGAAAAACTACCCTGTTACCTTGAAGTAATATATTCCTTTTGACAACGTGTAACTAAATGATGCTGTAATTACTGCACCATGAAAAATTTTACATGAAATTATGGGGCAAATAAAATTTTGGACGAGACAGACATTTATCTATCAGAAGACTTTGGCAAGGACACGATAAATTTTAAATGATTCTCATCTAAATTTCACGTAAGTCTGACGATAACGTTCATAAAAAAAATAACTGATCCAATAAAAGGAGAACTGAAAACAAAGGCAAAGGAAACGATGGCAATTATGACTAACGATGACCATATCAGCAAAAAATAATAATGAATGACCGTGAATAATTAGTTAGCCTGCAAAAAATCAGAGCTCTTTATCACGTACTTTCATCCCGATTCCAAAGGGAAACACCTGCTGGCGCAAATATGATGAAATTGGTAAAATTCTATTTTTGTTTTTGTTTTAGCGTCTCATTTCTAAATGGAAGTCTTCTCCTTAAAATAAAACCAAATGCAGTTGGTAAATGGACAGTAGCACCTAAAGAGAGTTGTTGGTTTTGATTACAAAAAAACATGATGCAAGAAAAGTTGACAATACTACACAAACATTAAAAAAAGAACTGTTAAAAACACTTTTCTTACGACAAAAAAACGTATCGGTTATATGGGACATACATATACACAAACATAAAAACAAAGAACTGTTAATAAACACTTTTCTTACGACAAAAACTGCACAGTTATCCGCAAGGCCTTGGTTATATGGGACTGTAGCTGATGTGCTCTGTAGTAGCCTGCATTACAGGAGCAGTTAATATTCACTCCACCCCTTCCTCCCCTCGTTATTATAATATATAGTGCTATATATATATATATATATATATATATATATATATATATATATATATACACATATACTGTATATATACATGCATGCAATGTGTCATAGCTTAAATCTGTGGGCGGTATAACTGAACAAGGCTGGAAATTTACCCACAGTTCGAATAAGCATATTCAGAATTCAAAAAACAAGTAAGCACCTCGTTAGCTGGATTACCATAACCTTGCAAAACGTTTTTCATTCCCATAAACACGTGAGAATATAACCTCAACAAACCTCAATTACATTACAGGTGACACTCACTAAACACCTCGGTATCACCGATAGAGGCAATCAATGGGCCCACTAACAGTTGTTACGACTGACTGTCATGCAGAGGGCGTTCTTGAGATTCGATTCACGGCGCCATTAAGCTGCGTGAGGGATTTTATTTTGTTGTGGTTCTTTGTGTAGTTCTTTGCGCTGGGCATTTTGTCGTGGTGAATGTATGCTTACGGTTAAAACAATATTTGCATTGTTCATTATTTTTGTAACTTAACGATCATTTTTATTACTGAAATAATGAGGGCATATTAATATCTTTTAAATAATCAGCATCTCTTATACTTCTTTTTTTTTGTAACCGTTCTGAATCGTTAACTTGACATGTAATTTCCTAGTAAAAAAATATAAAACACTTAACAGGAATCTTATCCATCCGTTACTTGACAATGCTTAAAAAGTACCCTACACATAAATAGGACAAGTCATAAAACTAGCAAACAAGGGAAATAATCTATATTAACGGTGGCACAATTTCATACGGTGTCTACTTATAAAGTAATTTAACGCCTAACACCGATAAGAAGGCCTATAAAACTGTTACATTATCAGCCAGCAAGGCTAATAGGCCTCAGAACATTTTCCTGTTTATTTACTTTCCTTCGCACATGGCTTCGCTTCCCTTCGGATAACTTTACCAGACTGGGCGAAAGATTAATGGTCCATATTCTCAACTCTATTTACTGTTTCCGTACAATTAACCAAAATAACTGAGGAAGTTCAGACCATTTTATTCTATGAAAGCTTTTAAAGTGACTAAAGGAAGTGGCCCTCCTAAATTGTTCTTAAAGGTAAAAACGGTGTGACTCCATTAGTACGGCAATTAGCCGTCAAAAAATACTGAGTTTCGTTACGGAAGAAGCGTTTAATGTTTTGTAAGTAATGATATACCCTTTGTCACTTCTGGCCATAACGTGTTAGGCACGATTCAAAATAATTCCAGAATTATTTTCATTAAGTTCCAAAGACAGCAAAAATTTCGAATTAATATGGATCAAAGATGACACCGAAAAAATAAAATTTATACAATAATCAGATTGTTAAACTTACTGCCCAAAATTCTTCTATGCATCTTCCTCCCCAAAAAATGTTTTACATTAGTAGGGGAGGGGGTGGGAGAGGGGGGCCGCCTGGTAGAGAAAAAAAAAGAAACTCCCAAATTAATTTTTCGGCTCAGTCATGGACGATGCTCCAGAGCATAAAACTTCACACACTTAGTCGTTACATATAGCTGTTAATTTGTCAATACAGTGATTGGAATTCAAGAGAAGAGAATAACACTTTCAAGTTTACTAACCTTCTAATTCACATCATCTTTGCTTTTAACTGACCATATCTTTAACACTCATTGTGAACAACACCATATTCACAAGGTTCCCCGTTACACAATGGTCTCAAACGCCTTCTCGATTATTTCTCTGACAGCCTGTTACTAATTGACGAAAATTCTTAGCGAATGCCTGAAGTGAAGGAAGGGAGAACACGTCATTTCTGATTTACATCAACATGATACTTCAAAGGGACCAATTTGCAGTCTGTTCTGAATCAAAACAAGTGTTTGCCAAAATTTTCCTCCTTTCCTCGCTGCACCAATGTTGATTTTAATATGAAGACTGCTTCCCATATGTTGAACGAAAACATATTCAGAATACGCGTTCCCTTGGACATTGTCCCAATAAATGGGAAGGAGGGCTAATTGATACTAAAATTTTTGTCAGCTATCCGAATAAACCTGTTGTGACCAAAACTGTCTTTCTCTTTATGACAAACATTAATTTCCTTACATCTAAACCGCCGTGTTATTATTCACCGTAAGAATAATAACAAGTTCATCAGACTTAAGTTGGCAAAAAGAGTACTTTTGTTTACACGGTTCATATGATAATCTCACGAATGACATCCACATATCATACGTTTTATATATGGCCATGGCAGACGTAATTTACCCTACAATAGACAATATTTCTCATCTCTCCACCCACCAAAAAACAAGTGATAAAATGTCCTTTAGATGTCCCAACAATATGTCATTACAACTTTTGCAAAAATTTAATTTGACATAAGGAGTTCATTAGAATAATTATTATAACCTTCAACTTTCTCGCAAATTAAGGATGGCCGGTACTTACACTAAGTTCATTATGAAATATTTCCATCAAGGGTGTCCTTACATAACCCGAGGAGATATGTAACCCATTACAGAAGTCTAAAAAGCATACTTCATTAAAAGCACAACTTTTGCTTTAAATAGAGACATTTTTGCCCGTCCTTTTATTGGGGTTTTAAGCAAACACCGCAAAAAGCTTTGAAAAGGCCCCTCAAAAAATTTTGTTCTCATATATCAGAATCATTCTTGAGATATATAGAAGTAAATAAATTTCCGTAAAAAGGATGACTACCTATCATATGGATAATTATTTTTTTTATTTTTAAATTGCAAAAAAAAAAAAAAAATATTTGAAGAAAAATGTTCGAAACAAAACGAAACGATAACTGCTCTAGAGTTTTGAAAAGCGTCAAATAATATATTACTGTCAAAGAATTATATTTTACGACATTAAACATTTCAAATACCTTACACTGTAGCACATCCTCTAAAACAAGGAGTAAGAAAGCGACCAGCGTGTGTTGTAGGGTCATTCATCAATGATCTCTTTTCTCCCCTAACCGGGAAGGTGAAATGTATCGATTACCTGGACCGATCTTGCTCAACCCTAATTACATTTATGTCGCTCTTCGATACGTCAGAGGCTCATATGAAGTTGAGGTTCGCTTGTGCTGGGATGGAAGGTCCGACTTACGACTTGGAAGCTTTCATGGGAAAAGTCCAAATGAACACTTTTTTAGGTAGGTCATGTTTGTACTTGGAATTTTTTCTAGAGCACTTTACGGTGGATCATTCATCTTATTCAGTCCTAGTTTTACTTACTGTCGTTTCATAAAGTGACGGATGTTCGTCTATGCCATTATAATTTTAATAACACATTTCATATACAAAATCTGGAGCCTAGAAGCAAGTTACAGCCGTCATAATGATTACTTATATACCCTCTCTCTCTCTCTCTCTCTCTCTCTCTCTCTCTCTCTCTCTCTCTCTCTCTCTCTCTATCTATCTATCTATCTATCTATATCTATATATATATATATATATATATATATATATATATATATATATATATATATATATATATATATATTCTCATCTATGACGCATTACTTTAACTTTCATAGCTACCATGAAACAATCCATTAAGAAAAATAATTCTACCGTGAAAATCGATGAGATGATCATGAGATATCGTAATGGACAATAATTCTTCGGTGACATAATTTCACACCCTTGCAGCTTCATTATACCAAGGCCTCTTTCCGTCCTAATAAATAACGGATGAAATGACAAGGGTCGCTGGAAGCACACACAAGAATAAACCAAAAAGAAAAATGGAAAATAGAATATAAGACAGAGGAGCTCCTTAGGAGCATGGTGATGTAGAAGCGCCGTTGATAAGAGGCAGGAACCCAAGAAGACGCCGAAAGACAACGAGGCAATATTATTTGATAATATTAATTATTAGTTGAACACCTTGAGTGTTGGGTTAGTTTCAAGTAAATCTGACCGTATCGCTAACAAAGGATAACTCTTCAACATGCGGATGAACGAATGGGAACCGCAAAGATTTTTAGATTAATGGATTCAAGGTTGACATGTAACATCAATCAATTATTAATACATATTTAGAATGGATACGTAAATAGACTAGTGTAAAATTCAGCCTTTCTATCAGTGTTTCGAAGTTATTCAAAAGAGAAATGCCAAGTGACAAAAATTGGATAAATTGTGTAAATTTTATACTCAATTAAATGAACGTAGAATTTACCCTGCTGTTCTTTGTTCATACTGAATACGCTGTCTGCCTAAGGGAAACTTGTACAAAACTAAAAATGTACCCCAGCATAACAAGTAAATATTATATTCAATTCATTTTAAGAAATCTGCCTATTCATTATAAAATTACAAAAACCTATGATCAAAGTGTCTGTATTACAAAGAGAAATATCACACAAATTACTCAGACTTGAAACTAATGATCT
>NC_089781.1:74302512-74312512 GCF_040412425.1 Macrobrachium rosenbergii | reverse complement strand
CTGTCATTTTTGACATTTTATTTTTCAGCACTTCCCAACTGCCCCCCCCTCCATATCGGGGCTGAACTTAGATTTAAAGGGCATTGGAAGTGTCACTATTCACCTCAGCGACCTCGAAATCTAGGGTTTAAACAGTAATATCTGTCTTTTTCTTTTATTTTTACATATTAACCCCTTCCCATCCCAACCCCCTATGGTGCCAGTGATGTCTTAGCCCCACAGTATTCTTTTCTAGATAGTAAGTCATATGTATAGAGAAATGAGGCATGATGAACCTGTAGAGTTTATCTAGCTACTAAGTCTACTGGCAGAGCCAGTCCCGTTTCAGGGAAGCCCTTTCCACCCCACCCCCTTTGGTGACCTTTGGTGTAGTGATGTCTTACCCAGCAGTCTCTTCTAGATGGTAAGTCACATATACACCAAGTTTGGTTGAATTTGCTTACTGCATTTCAGAGTTAGCCTGGAACATACACACACACATACTGTATATATATACTGTATATGTATATATATATATATATATATATATATATATATATATATATATATATATATATATATATATATATATATATATATATATATATATATATATATATATATATATATATATATATATATATATATATATATATATATATATATATATATATATATATATATATATATATATATAGAGAGAGAGAGAGAGAGAGAGAGAGAGAGAGAGAGAGACGTAGCATTAATATGAAAATTTCGTTTCAGTTATCATATAAATGTAGAATAATCCCTGCCTAACCCTTGCATGAAATAGAAAGAGTTGCAAGTGAAATTTCACAGATAGCGGAACGCCACTGTTGAATTTATTTCTATCAATGTAGACCTGAAAAGGTGTTATTCACACATGAATTATTCACATATAAAATTCTTCAGAGACAATGGAGGTGTAAGAATTTTTCTTTAATCAAATGCATTCTTGGTTGAATTTGTAAACATTTTGTAATTCTTCGCCCTTGCAGCTAAGGAGGTTGACGAGTTATATCCATTTTTCTATATATCTTTCATAGTTCTTCAAAGTCCGAGTGACACTGAAAACAAGCTATGAAACTAGACTCTTTAACGTCTAGGTCACTTGCTCATGAGACATGCGTTCATCTGCAATTAATGCTAAATGGTGGAGGAAGGTCACGGGTATTTCCCAATTCCCTGAGATGTTGCCTCATGAAATAATATTGAAGGTATTCAATAAACTATACTTAAGGAATAAGTACAACATCTGACAAGTTTTATTATTCTTTTATTTGATAATATATTTCCACTGATTTCTCGCACTTATATTCTGTAATATCATGAAGGTTAAAAATCCACAATAGCTTTCTCTACATTCTAGATATAGAGTTGACATACCTAGACAACGAAACAGCTGTGGATAATAATAATAATAATAATAATAATAATAATAATAATAATAATAATAATAATAATAATAATAATAATAATGGCTAAATTAAAATTAAGTATGCCTTAGTTTTACCAGACCACTGAGCTGATTAACAGCTCTCCTAGAGAGGGCTGGCCCGAAGGATTAGACTTATTTTACGTGGCTAAGAACCAGTTGGTTACTTAGCAACGAGACCTACAGCTTATTGTGGAATCCGAACCACATTATAGCGAGAAATGAATTTCTATAACCAGAAATAAATTCATCTAACTCTTCATCAGCCGGCCCGGGGAATTGAATTCCGGCCCATCGAGTGACAGTCTGAAGCTCAACCGACTCAGCTAACAAAGGGCTAATAATGGCTAAAAAATTCACAATCTCGTGAAAAACAGTTTGTGTAATAAAAACCTACATTTATATAGTAAATTGTATTGCTATGTAAAATACAAAAGTAAAGACTCTCGAACACCTGAACGGTGTTCCTCGTCAGTGTTTTCGTTAAAATACCGAAACACTGATGAGGAGCACCGTTCAGGTGTTCGAAAGTTTTTGCGTTTGTATTTTATATAGTAATATAGTTTACTATATATTGTAATTACAAATTTTTAGAACACAAATAATAATAATAATAATAATAATAATAATAATAATAATAATAATAATAATAATAATAATAATAATAATAATAATATGTGGGTAGTAGACCCCCTTTCAAAAATGTATTGTTGAAGGTGATTGCTGCAACAGCTACATTCAGTTTATATAGAGGTTTCTCTTTTTTTCTAATAACTGACTTTTCATGGTTAGTGCATTGCGCCAGTAACTCTTCGATACTTGTCATTCCTGGAGAGGGAATTAGTCATAGATCGGGATATAATTTATTTATGATGCATACAAGGTTTTCGCTGCTGTAGTCTGGCCGACGAGCGGTGCTGGTGCGTGACGTCACTGCGTGATGTTGCGTGACGTCACTGCCTGGTATTAACCCGCCCCGCCGGTCAACCAGCCTACAGCAGCGCGACCATTAAGTTTGAGATTTTGGCTTGAAGAAACTTCTCGCTAGCAGCCCGCATTTCGCCTCGGCCAATCAGAAGTCAGCATGCAGTTGACCCCTGCTGACCATCGCGTATATAAAGAGTAGGACCCAGCTTTCATTTCACCCCCTTTATACCCCCTTCCAAACCTTATCTTCCTTAGGAACCCTCAGGGGTTTAAATCGATTTGTAATCGAACCTCACTCTAACCTATCCCCCATTACCTTACCTTACCTTGAAAACCAGTCTACTCCCGCCCTTTGTCGTAAGCACGCTCAACAGAGATTGAAAAGCCTCGTTGAC
Organism: Macrobrachium rosenbergii; assembly: GCF_040412425.1. Classification (NCBI taxonomy): domain Eukaryota; kingdom Metazoa; phylum Arthropoda; class Malacostraca; order Decapoda; family Palaemonidae; genus Macrobrachium; species Macrobrachium rosenbergii. The sequence goes on along the minus strand of NC_089781.1, from coordinate 74,309,755 downwards.
ACGGGGCAAGTTTAGCAGAATGAAGCTGCCTTACCCGGCAAGTAAGTGTTGGCACTGGGATAGTTTGGTTGGGAAAGTATTTGCAGCCAGTAGCCATCACGATGTCCAGTGACATCACAATTGATGCTGCAGTTGTTGTTTTGGCAAAGGAATTAGAAATAAATGTGAACAACAAAAGGAAGAAAAACGTACAAAATGGGTGAGGAAGTTTAGAGGCTCCAGTACATGCTTACTGAATTAGCTACTGAAGATCCACAGAATATAAAAGACATATGCGCATGGAAGTGCAGACGTTTGAGGAACTGCGATATTTGGTGGAGCCTCACATATCTACAAAGCCCACCGGTGAGAAACGCCGTCCCAGCAAATTAAATTTTAAATAAAAAAAAAAAGGGATAGTCTTGCATCACTTTCATACTTCTTCAGGGTGCCGGCCTCCACTATTTCAAAGCTTTTGCCTAAAGTACTGCAGGCAATCAGTACTGAACAACTACTTACAGGTAATACATTGCAATTTCCACCTATACATTGTTTATTTCTAGCAAACTTGTATATTTATATACAGTTATCACATAAATCACAAAATATTTAGGAGAATAAAAAAGAAAATAATGTTGTGAACAAGATTTTATTGATTAAATTTCAATGTACAGAATATTAAGGACAAAGCAATGTAATATAAACCATTATAGTTCTTCATATGAAGCAACACTCTCAATGGAAAATTGTGATTCATTACTCATAGGGCCTACATTTGTGTATGAAACTGTAGAATCACACGGTGCATTAAAAGATTGCGCCATTGATGTTGTGTTTTCTGACAGAGAGACAAGTCGTTCATGTGTTATTTAAGACTGTTTTTCCCTTGTAATATGATGGCAACGCCAACCTTTCACTGAAGCAACGAATATTCAACTACCGCCTTTCAAGGGCAAGAAGAGTGGTTGAAAACTCCTTTGGTATTCTTGCTGCCAGATTTAGGATTTTGTATGGCCGAATAAATTTGAAAACAAATACCATTGATCTTGTGGTCAAGTCTGTTTGCTACCTTCACAACTGGCTTATTGCAAAATCAACTATAAATTATTTTGGAAATGGTACAATTGATCAAGAGGATTTAGATACAGGAGAAATACATCCTGGGGCTGGCGAAGTACGAACAGTGAGCTTCATTCCGCAAGACTCCTATCTTTTAACAACTACAGCAATGAAGCTGCAAAGAAGAGGGAGCAGCAATATGCAGAATATTTCATTGGAGAAGGGGCCGTTCCTTGGCAAATGAATTCCATTGGAGCCAATATAATACACTGAGTAGATAAAAATTTATAGTGAAATTCGTTCATCTTTGCAGCTAAGCCACTGCGTTCTTAAACTTTTATTTGTGCCTGATTAAAGATCTCTAAAGGTAAATAATGTCACCTTCCAGTGCCTTAAGACTAGAGTGATGTTATTACCCTTTCTAGACCTATAACTACTCACAAGCAAAAGTTTAAGACTATAGTGGACGGGTCTTCGCTTCAAAGATGGATGAATTTCATTATAGTTTCCCTCACTTATTATTTTAGTATTACTCGTTTATTAATCATGTATACCATCACCACTTTATATTATATTATGTATTATGACATCCAATCCTGCCCACTTCTCTTTGATTTTTCAATTAGTTCTTGTCTATAAACATTTTTAATAACCTTAATTTTCTTTCTTAAAATTCAACGTTGGGAACATGAAGGCCTTCCTTCATCAAAGGGCTAACATATTCATTGCCATGTCACGCTTGTTTCTGTTTATGTAATCAATGTGCCTTATATCCCACAGGCATTCATACCCCTCATAAATTCCCAAAAACGTGGAAATTTCATTTGACTCCACTTCTCGCACATGCTTGCGTTCGGGAAGGTGATTACAACTGTCCAGCAAAGCGGCAACTAGGCGTTGACACGTGGACAGTTGTGGCTGCTAGTTGGTCACGTGACCGGCAAGTAGCGAGTAAAGTAGCCGGGACATCAACTTCACTTGCCACTATCCTGGAAAGCAAGTGGCAAGTTTACTAACTTTCGTTGACATTGGGCAAGTAGGGGGTAGTTCATAGGTCGAGTTAGCAACTAAATAGCCCCAGGCTAAACGTTGGCCTAATACACTTGTAGCTGATTTAACAACTATATAGGCCTGTGAAAACTCAACGGACCATGATGCCCAGATTCCGATTGCGGACGAACCTTGTGAGCATCAGGAATAAATTATATCCCGATCTACGACTGTTTCCCTCTCCAGAAATGACAAGTATCGGAGAGTTACTCGCGCAATGCAGTAACCAAGAAAAGTTAGTTATTAGAAAAATAAAGAAAGCTCTATATAAACTGAATGCAGCTGATGCAGCCATCACCTTCAATATAATAATAATAATAATAATAATAATAATAATAATAATAATAATAATAATAATAATAATTTGAACGACAGATTCTTGGGTCTTTTGTATCTACATAGCCCTTTGTGATGTGCCTTGTTAATGCGCTTATATCAACTTGAATTAGGTATAATTATCTTCCTGGGCATTTAAGGAAGTTCAGATAATACGCAAAAAGAAGTGGGCTGTTTTGAAGGACACAGGCTTGGATTCCAAGTCATTCAGTAAGTTGAGCGTACACAGAAGCATTACTTAATCTACGCAAACACGCATTCAATACACTCCTGTAATTTCCGGAGCACGAAGTTAAAAGAGAAACCCATCGGCCATTAAATTTAATGGTGAATGCTTACCCCGACAACAATAGATTAAATTTTTATGTGGTTTATGTTTATGTGGTATCACAACATCGTTTTACCTTCGCCGAGGCTAGATTAACTTTCCAATTTTATAAACTAACTGCAACTAACTGCAATATAACTGGCTATAATATTATATTTATAATACAAGTGGTTATACTGTCATATACAGCCACTTTTATTTATCCAAGAAAGGGCCAAACCGGATAATCTCTCAATAATTATTCATGTATGATAGTTAGAATAAATGCAATGACAAATTAACGGGTATGTTGGTATGTAAACGACAAGATTAAAGTATTTCGTACACAACATTAAAGATATTTAAAATGAAAGCTCTTCCATTTGTTAAGCATTCACCCTGAGAGGAGAAAGACTCCAGAATAGAAAATACTAAGTGCATAATTACAGAAAATAAAAGTAGATTTAAATTTGAAACCGAAAAAATTTGGAAATAGATTAAAACCGCGAGGGGAATCCTAAAGACAATCATAATGAATCAGACGATTCAACTGATGACATACGTGGAGAGATATAACAAAGGAAAAAAGGAGAATTGATTTCCCCTTAATTCTCATGCAATTTGGTACTTTATCGAAACGTGTATCTGAAATTCTCATCCCGGAGATCAAGGCCATGAGCGCAAAGTTTTAATTTTCCTTTCATTGGATTAGTCTCTGAAATTATGTACATGGAATGATTAATTTTTAAAATCAGTAATCACGTCGGGTTCATTTTAAAGGAACATTAATGATCCAGTTATGAGACGTGTAATTCTCGCGTGTTTTCGGATACGTCCGTGTCAAAGTTTTCCTAAGTAATCACTCACATCTGCTGACGAAAATATTTGGTTCGGGGTTTATAAATTATATTTGAATACTGGACACATTAGCTTAGCGCTCACTTTAGCATGTCTCCCAAAAATGAAATACGGATGGGTCAAACACCAACATCCGACATGACTCTTTAATGAAACATTGTTCCTATACTATGGACAAGATGTTCCCGGCGTTGCACCATCCACTGGTCATTAGGGAACATCACATCGTACTCTGTCCAAGACTGATATTCCTATGCATTTACAACAGATCACATGAAGAATATATATATATATATATATTTATATATATATATATATATATATATATATATATATATATATATATATATATATATATATATATAGTGAAAGCTATTTGTTTGTTATCCATTTTCCTATAAAAACCTGAAAACAAATAAAAGTTGAGAAACAATACTTTGAAAATAGGTTTGCAACAAAGCATATATAGTTAGCAAAATAAACATAAATAACTTTCTGACACGAAAAAATTACGAAAAGCGACTTATTACTTTTATATTCATGAATATGAATGAATGTTAAGAGAGAGAGAGAGAAGAGAGAGAGAGAGAGAGAGAGAGAGAGAGAGAGAGAGAGAGAGAGATTGTTCTAATGCTTTGCAAAGAAGAATAACCTCGCGACCAGAAGACATGAAGAAATCTCTATTTTAGAACAAATAAGATTTACAGCTGATTACGTTAGAGCTGCAATAAATAACAACCACTCCATTATAATTGGATAATACTCCAGTGGTGCTTTTCAGAATATTACATTGGGATAAAGTTAAAAGGTCGAAGTATCGCCAAATTTTCTCCATGAAATGTTAAAAGTGTGTAGCAATGGTCTGCACGTGAGGAGAAACTACTCTGTTACCTTGAAGCAATGTTTCTTTTGGTAACGTGTAAGAAAATGATGCTGTAATTATTGCATCATGAAGAATTTTACATGAAATTATTGGGCAAATACATTTATTGGACGAGAAAGACACATACCTATCAGAAGACTTTGGCAAGGACACGATAAAACAAAGGTGATGTTTGATAAATTTTAAATGACTCTCATCTAAGTTTCACGTAAGTCTGACGATAACGTTCATAAAAAATAACTGATCCAACAAAAGGAGAACTCAAAAAACAAGTCAAAAGAAACGATGGTAATTAAGACTAACGATGATAATATCAGCAAAAAATAATAATGAATGACCGTGAATAATTAGTTAGCCTGCTGCAAATCAGGGCTTTTTATCAGTGCATTCATCACTATTCAAAAGGGAAATACCTACTGGCATATCAGACAGGACAGGCTTTGCTAGAACCACCCTTAGCTGGATTGTACCTTAAACTCACTTTTCTGTGACCTTTGTACTGGAGAGTTTTTTGTCACTTTTCAGACGCTACCCGCGCCCAAGCCGAGGTGGTTTTGAGGAGAAGTTTGAAGCAAGCACCCACGCCATTGACCCAGCTCAAGAGAGTCTAAGGGCAACCACCAGAGAGGTAACACGCATATCAGGCGTCTCTCATAGCCCCCCTTTGTTCTCCCCCCTTTGTCGAACAGTTGGGGAAATTGCCATTTCAATGGTGCCAGGGGTTCTGATGCAATTGATCACTGCATTATCTATTCCAGCGAATTGGGCACGCCTTGGAACCTGGTCAGAATCTTGTCTGGAGAAGAATTAGCATTCTTGATACCAAGATCCTCAACAAGAGGTTCCCATGATTGGAATCTTGTGTCTGAAGTGGGACAAAGTTGGAGCTGTTGTTAGCTCCCGTAAAAAATCAGTTAATGTTTTACTTTGTTGAAACTAGCTGCTTGAGTAATGTTGTTGATTTAGTTCATGTGTTCAGAATAAATCGCTATATTCAGTAATCTAGTCCCAACTGGCGACTTAATCTAGTTATGTTAAATTATCTGTCTTTTTGTTAGGTAGCACTTTCAGCATTAACTGATAGGACTACACTGGGTCTTAGGTTAACTCAAGGCACTATAAATAACAAAATTAACAATTAAACTCATCAGCCGAATGATATATATATAACAATATATATATATATATATATATATATATATATATATATATATATATATATATATATATATATATATATACACACATACAGTGCGTCATAGCTTAAATCCGTGGACAGTAAAATTGAACAAGGTTGCAAATTTACCCACAGTTCGAATAAGCATATTCAGAATTCATACAAGCTAGAAAGCCCCTACCCTCGTTAGCCGAATTACCATAACCTTGCAAAACGTTTTTCATTCCCATAAATACCTGAGAACAATAACCTCGACTCACCTTCAATTACATTACAGGCGACACTCGCTAATTACCTCGGTATTACCGATAGAGGTAGTCAATACGCCCATTAAGAACTGTTCCGACTGACTGTCATGCAGAGGGCGCTCTTGACATTCGATTCACGGCGCCATTAAGCTGCGTGAGGGATTTTCTTTTTTGTGGTTCTTGGTGTCGTTCTTTGTGCCGGGCATTTTGTCGTGGTGAATGTATGCTTACGGTTAAAACATTATTTGCATTGTTCATTATTTTTCTAACTTAACGATCATTTATTACTGAAATAATTAGGGCATATTAATACCTTTCAAATCACCAGCATCCCTTATACTGCTTTTTTCGTAACCGTTCTGAATCGTTAACTTGACATGTAATTTCCCAGTAAAAAAAATATATATGTAAAACACTTAACAGGAATCTTATCCATCCGTTACTTGACAATGCTTAAAAAGTAACCTACACATAAATAGGGAAAGGCATAAAACTAGAAAACGAGGGAAATAATCTATATTAACAATACGAAGTCTACTTATAAAGTAATATTACGCCTACCACCGATAAGAAGGCCTATAAAACTGTTACATTATCAGCCAGCAAGGCTAACAGGCCTCAGAACATTTTCCTGTTTATTTACTTTCCTTCGCACATTGCTTCGCTTCCCTTCGGATAACTTCACCAGACTGGGCGAAAGATTAATGGTCCATATTCCCAACTCTATTTACTGTTTCCGTACAATTAACCAAAATAACTGAGGAAGTTCAGACCATTTATTCTATGCAAGCTTTTAAATTGACTAAAGGAAGTGGCCCTCCTAAATTGTTCTTAAAGGTAAAAACAGTGTGACTCCATTAGTACGGCAATTAGCCGTCAAAAAATACTGAGCTTCGTGGAGAGGAGTCGTTACGGAAGAAGCGTTTAATGTTTTGTAAGTAATAATATACCCTTTGTCACTTCTAGACATAATGTGTTAGTCACAATTTAAAATAATTCCAGAATTATTTTCATTAACTTCCAAAGACAGGAAAAATTTCGTATTAATATGGATCAAGGATGGCACAGAAAAAAATAAAATTTATACAATAATCATATAAAATCACTTGTTAAACTTACTGCCCAGAATTCTTCTACAGTATGCATCTTCCCAAAAAAAGTGTTTTACATTAGTAGGGGAGGGGGTGGTAGAAAAAAAAATAACTCCCAAGTTAATTTTTCGGCTCAGTCATGGATGATGCTCCAGAGCAGAAAACTTCACTCACTTACCCGTTACATATCGCTGTTAATTTGTCAGTATAGTGAATGGAATTCAAGAGAAGAGAATAATTCTCCCAAGTCTACTA
>NC_089781.1:74292512-74297512 GCF_040412425.1 Macrobrachium rosenbergii | reverse complement strand
TTATCGCTTATTTATCCGGGAAGTTACGTATAAACAGGTGTGTCGTTTGAACAAAATACCTTTATTATTGGGTTTAATTATAACTGGTTTAATTACGTCATTCTTTATCTATTTCGTTTGGTACAGACAACATACATTTTTACACCAATTTTATTATACTGTAATATAAAATGAAGACGTATTCAATCAGTAACTGACAATGTTTTACCAGTTATTGGACGAAGCGCTTGCACTAAAGAAAATAAACAAATCAACACGAGCGCACTTTAACAAGAGATTTTATATACCAGCAAAGACAAAGAAAGAAGAAGAACTATGCAACAGTTACCACAACAATATCAATAATCATCTCTAAAATCGTACTAATGTTCCACATTTTTTTTTTTACATTTTAGTCTTCATTCTCCTAAGAATACCCTGACCCACATAGTCGAAGAGATTATTGACATCCACTGTCTTACTCTAGTTTTTCTTTATAAGAAATAAAATAATTAGGAAAGTAAAAAACCGATATTCCATTAGAGCAGTTAAATTTAACAGAGTGCAAAAGAATTGCAGAGTAATGCAACTTGGCATGGTATAGAATATAGATTAAACTACAACATGGAATATATTATCATATTTTGCCTTGGTCACTGAAACGTTTCACTGAAGAAAATCTTACTAAAAATAAATTAATCGATTTGGGATTGACTTTCGAAAAATTAATATCATTCAACCCTAAGAGACTAAAATTTTAAAATAATGGGACACAAAAGCGTGAAGTTTTTATTACATAATTAACTTGCAAATCTAACATGCATAATTCTCTAAGTAAAGTGGAGTGTTATTGTAAGAACGGAATGTAATTCGGCTCCAAATACATATGAGCCAGGAACCTTTAGCAAATAAAGGCAACTACTCATTACAAGTTCAGCTACTTGTGATTACCCTCGGGAGTAATTTTTATGTCAAGTCAAGGAACCCAATAAAAATGTCATAAGTTTAGAACAGGTGAAAATTAGGAAATTTTCTGTTTCTAATAATAGATATACAGTTCTACTTATTAAATAAACCAAACACGACTTTATTTTTGTTTTACTTCCACGATTGTTTTTTTTAACTTCCACAGGAAATAGTATAATGCCACCACCATATTTCAAATTATAATCAGACTTGAATAAAGCTATATGAAGGACACACACAAAGGAAGCATATTTATAACCAAATCTAAACGATTTACCCCAAGGGACAAAAGCAAAATAGGACTAAATTACGATAAATATAAAAGCAGACTTTCTCCAAAAGAGGCAATCTGGACGTTTTACCTGAAAGCTTCCCCACCTCCGACCTCATAGTAACCTCAGACAGATCGAACAGAGGCGTCAATACAACGGGGGTTGAGCGAGATCAGCCCAGGTAATCGATACATTTCACCTTCCCACTAAAGGGGGAAAAGGTGGTCATTGATGGACGACCTAACAACGTGCAAAGGTCACTCATGCACTCCTTTCACTGGTTATGCAACATTAGCACAGCAACAGATGGGATTACTTCAGTTTGGTATTAAATTCGAGGACGAGCCCATTGTACAAACAATGAATCTGATTTCGAGAAGTGCTGAATTTCCCCTCCTCGAATATCTTACATTAAAACTTATTTTGATCAATAATTATTTGATATTATTAAACAACTGGATATATTTTCCTAGTATGAAATACGCAAATCTTATGAAAATTAAATTCCAGTGCCTTTCAAAGGTACTAAAACCAGTGAACCAAAAGTTCTGACACCAAAATCTGACATTCGTATTTCAGTGTGTGAATCACTCATTAGAAACCTGAGCAGAGTGCATAACTCCACCGTCTTACAAAACAAGGAAACAGTTTCATTTTGACGATTAATCATTCATTTATACCAGGAATCAACTGCCTCACCGAATGTTAACCATGCTTCTCTAATATACAATATCATTCTGACAATGAGCTAACAATATCCGCATCACTTTATTGCTCGAAACTCTCAAATTATCATTTGCCGGCGGTTTCCAGAAGCAGAAAAAAAGCATACCTTAGTTTATCCAGACCGCTGGGCTGATTAACAGCTCTCCTAGGGCTGGCCCGAAGGATTAGACTTATTTTACGTGGCTAAGAACCAATTGGTTACCTAGCAACGGAGTCCGAACCACATTATACCGAGAAATGAATTACTATCACCAGAAATAAATTCCTCTAATTCTTCATTGGTCGGCCGGAGACTCGAACGCGGGTTCCAGGAGCAGAGATTATTGAATCTCCATCAATATAAAACATCCGTTAATTGCTTGGGGAAAGTTACTCAATGAATGTTTCTTCAGACTGATAACAATCCGTTTACCCGTTCCCTGAATATTTTGTTAATTTACAGACACGGGCAAAAACAATGACTCTCCAAACGTCGTCGACGAAACTACTAATCTTTATCAGTTCCAACTGAATGAAATTTCGTCGAACCCAAGAATGGACGATAAGAGACATAACACTTCCTGATACGTTCCTTCCATTCATTTCTCCTAAGCATTTCCTCACACCTAATTGCCCTTTTTCCAAAAGCTAATGACTCGCGGTTTTACCTCTCATAAATTCCGACAAATGCAAGAGTTTACGTACAACAACAAACCTTCTTGAATAACTATGTCACTCTAATCCTGTTCGAGTGTAAGCGATGGCCTGTGTACCCGTGAGTAAACGGAGGGATAAAAAGGATAAAGAAATAGATAAAAGATGGGAGAAATATTGTTCATTCCGGAGTCTCATGGAATACTTTTCCCACTTTTCAAGAGTATAAAGGATTAAGAAAGAGATAAAAGAGAGAGAGAGAGAGATTTCATCCGTTATTCCAATGGCATTCTCTTTCTCTTAAACTCAAGTTTTCTGATTTGCTTTCCGACTGAATTTTTCTTTTCCGCTCTGCATTTACGCAAAAGTCAGGTTTATTGGCTCGTCCTTGCGGTTCGTTAGACCTTGCAGGCGGCTCTGTGCTTTCTCGAGGAAATGCTTAGTGCATCTGCTAGAGCCACCCTGAGTGCGGTTTGCCTTCAGCGCTCTGTTGCCATTATAAGTGCAGCGTGTTTGTGACTTCCATTAAAAACCTCAGAATTTATACTAGCGTTTAAATGCTTGCTTTGAAAAAGAAAATAATGAATAAACATACACACACGCGCAAACACACAGACACATATATGCATTGTCTGTTTGTGTGTGCGCGCGTGCGCGTGAGTGTGCACGCGTTCTTATAAAACGAGTCCTACACTGGGTGAAGACACAAAGCTCCAGGAAATATCAATTTTACTGCAAAACAAGTGTTTGAATGAAAGGCTTTCATGTATAGCTAACCCAAGATCTCATACGGGACACAATTAAATCGAAGAGTAGAACTACGGCGAACGACAAACTGATAATCAGTAATGAGTTGTCAGTATTGTGAATAAACGTATAAATATATATGCTAAATCTTGGAAGGTCTTTTTTTCAACAACTCCCTTTTATGGGAAACGGCTTATTATATTTACGGCATATATGTGTATGAACCTTTTACATTAAATATCAATTACCTGGAGGCTTCGTTAGAAATAGCCAACACCAAGTAAATTTGAATAACTTGGACGACAAAATGTTGAGCTGAGTTCCGTCACTAGTAAACTTCACTAAGCGAACGACCACCTGTATAGAAGCAGCAGCCAGAAGAAAAGGTAAAGTATTTAAAGCATTTTATGTCAAGTGCTTTGAAGTAAATGACTAACTTCAAAGATCTATCTCAAAGATTGAAAATGGTAGCGTAAAAATAAAATCAAGTAAATAAAAGTAATTAAACAAACCAATGCGTTCGGGGACCACAAACTTAGCCAAGGGTGATTTATCCACGCGCCTAATTCATGGGTGCCCGACTATAGGTGATATTCCCGTGAAAAAATCCACGACGCACTTGTTGCGTAATTGCGTAATTCCTCTCACAAAATAAAAACACAGATGAGAATATACCATTCTTGGCTTATGATAATTAAAAAAAAAAAGTTTTGAAATAGAGAAAAGCGGAATCTTGACGAACTGGAAGAGTGTAAGAAGAGAATGAACTCTGATCACCATTCCTTAAAAAAAAAAAAAAAAAAAAAAACTGTTATTCAAGTATTCTTTTAGTCATTGTATCTAGTAGAGGAGGAAGTCCTCAGAACTCCAGTTACTAGTTTTACTGCGTGATATACAAATATAATATATATATATATATATATATATATAAATATATATATATATATATATATACAAATATATATATATATATATATATATATATATATATATATATATATAGTCTAAGACTGATTCTTTCCTAAGTATAACAATCTGATTTCGTTTGTCCTACAGAGTGAAGACCACATCATAGCTTTAAAACTGGTGGAAGCAGGGAATCTACTTTTATCAAATCTTTAAAAAGTGCATCTTCAAACAAAGGTGGTAACCAGGCAATGATTCTAGTTAAGCTTCCCAGTTAAGAAGGGGCAGTGCTTTGAACTCGAATTACTTGTAGTTTACTTAGAATGGACGTCTTATAGTCGCCTCTTCCTTGAATAAGATAGTTTATTTTGTTTGTCCTGCAGAATAAAGACCGTGGTCCTAGCTTTAAGACTAGTACAGAGTGGGAGTAAGGAGGCTCTTTGGCAACAAGTTAAAACTACGGATTTCCATATTAGTTTTTCGAAACCGCATATATCAGGGATCATACAATGTCATTTTCGAGTGAAAATTATTGTAATTTTATAAATCAAACAAGGTGATGCACAAATGGAATATTTTTTATTCATCTATTTATTAAAACCAATCGCTTGTTTATTATAACCTCTTTGATGAAAAAGAAAAAAATCCCCCCTAATGAGTTTCGCTTCTGAAGAAGGAATATATATATATTAAACTTCTCATTTATGAACGTTATACTTGGTGGAAAGTATAACGTTTATATATATATATATATATATATATATATATATA
>NC_089781.1:74237512-74285012 GCF_040412425.1 Macrobrachium rosenbergii | reverse complement strand
ATATATATATATATATATATATATATATATATATATATATATATATATATATATATATATATATATACATATATATATATATATATATATATATATATATATATATATATATATATATATATATATATATATATATATATAATATATATATATATATATATATATATATATATATATATATATATATATATATATATATATATATATATACATACATATATATACACACACACACACACACATATATATATATATATATATATATGTAACAGCCATTCTGAGCCTATACTTGATTTAAGTCTCTGTTTTATGAACAGAGGTTTGATCTCGCTTATCCCGAGACATTGTGCGATAGCAGTAACGTGAGCCGGCATCATAAGTTATATCTTTCCCTAACTAAAATCTAAGGACTACTGGAATGAGATACTAAGTACAAAACTAAAACCCTTTATTGACAAAAATCAACGAAAAATAACTTCTTAAAAATTACGAAAAATGAAATCCAATGTTTCACATAACTATCAGAAAATCTTCTAAGGAAATAATGCTCCAAAATCATAAACCCCCAATTACAGAAAATAACTCATCTGTCAAAACATGAACACGTCAATCAATTAAAACAGGTCATCTCAAATGTCATACCACTCTCATCCTCGTAGGAGGGAGAGACGAAAAAAGAATAGGAATGGAGTGGAACAGAAATACCTGTGAAAAAAGAAACGTCCCATTAAAAATCATAAAATGTAAAAAATTGCAGAAATACATCTTCCACTGTCACAGGAGATACCGTGTGTTCACAGTTCTGAAAAACAAAGTCCAAAAACGTATATGAATTCTTACTCACTCCACAAGTCCTCTGGGACAGTCTCCATGTGAAAAATCACTCACATCTTCAGACACACATGAATCGGATCTCACAAGTCCAATTCGAACAACAGTTCCTCCCATTGTATGACATCATTCGAGGTCAAAGTTCGGCAAGACACGCCTCTGTATTTCAAGGCGTCACGAAGTACACGTACACACCATACAGTATTAAGAAGCATCCTTCAAAACCGGATTTTGTAACTGGTTCAGCTTCTAGAACGTTCTTTGCTGAAAACGCATTTCCCAGCCCGTGTCTTGTCACCAAGGTGGTTTCTTCGACCCTTTGTGGTATGCGAATGTTTCAGCAGTTTCCTATCTGCTGCGTATAGTGAAAATGGACCTGCGAATAGCTGACCCAACTTTTCAAAGGTCACCTTTGCGAGCCTTTACAGATTGCTCGGCCCACGCACCTGGTGGACCCCACCTCAAAATGTCTAGGTGCAAAACTTATATATATCTTATAACACAGATATTATAGCACAACCAGTTCATTCAAGAAACGCATTAATCTAGACGATTTCATATCCTGGTATGCCTCACGCTGAAAGGCCTGCGACTGCACCAGTCCAAGCTGAATGTATTCTCGCGTCGCCCAGCGATCCGACGAAAATGAATGGCTCGCAAATCCTTTTTGCGCCAACCCAACGTCTCCTCGAAAGTACAGCAACATGAAGACATCCTGCCCGACATCTCCAAAGTGCAGAAGTAACGTTGACAGCTTTCTCATATGTTGAGGACGGTGAAGCTATTCCAACCTCTCCCATTTCGAGGAGTGGTATTTTCCGTGATCGGTCATATCGACAGTCATATCAAAAAAGTTACTCGTCTATTCCTATACCATATTATTACTGAACCAAATAAGACTACTAGTGCAAAGGTCATATGTTCTCAATGTGAAACAATTCAAGTTGGTACCAGAATTTCCATAGTCAACTCACTACCAAGTACACTAACTCTGGAACCATTCATAAAAATTCTATCCAACAGAAAAAAAGTACTCAAGAACGAAAGGCAATCCTAAACATCTGAAAGGTATCATATGTCGTAAAAGACATCAAGTTCTACTCCGGTTAGCGAATATTTCGCAATACCTGACTAATTCTCAACACCATAGCAATTGACGTAATGGCAATCGCTCCTATGATCTTAACAACTACAATTACTCATGGTACAGCTCCCTTATATTTTAAAAGAGAACAAAAAAAATCCCAAATATTCGAATTCGATATCCCTATCAAAACCTTCCTAAACCTCTCCGAAATCCTAACCGACATATCCCAAAAAAAAAAGATCAGACCCGTTCGGTCCGATATACTAAATACATAATCCCAAAACAAAATCCTAAACAACAAACCCTGATTCTGTAACTCTATATTCAAAGATATTGGGTCAGACGACAAAACACATAATAACATAATAACATAACACAATAACACACGGGTCAAATCTCGTATGAAATTAGCCCATGTCTCAATTCCCAAAATCATATGAAAAAAACCATTAACTCAAAGTAACCCATTACTATCGCCAAGTGCGAACGATGAAATTTCTAACCGCAGTTGCGATCCATATAAAAAAACAAAAACTCAAACTCATATATCTACAAAACTACGGCATTCTATACACAATTTACACTAAGTACTGCAGCTTACATCAGAAATCACAATGAACCCTTTACTATTAAAATTCGTAAAACTCTACGGAATAACGTCCTCCTGAATTACAACAAACTACAAGTCATGCCCATTTACAACCCATTAACACCCGATCAAAAAAATGACCCGTAACTACCCATTACCATAACAACAATACAACTCAGGAATGCATCCATGCTAATACCCATTAACCCGTCTTTTAATCTTAGAAATATGTGTCAAACGAGACACACCTGTGTTTTCATTCACAACAATAAATCTATTTCCCAATTTTGCTTCAGGTCTATACGGGATTATAGATGCTTTCTTTATTCCCAGTAAAATTAGCAAGACCGTCTAAAGTCTTGTTATAAACTCCCTACCATTGTCTGTGATCAGACATTCAGGAACACCATATCTACAAATTATCCCTTAAAGAACGCTATAGCAACTTCCTCAGCTGATTTGTATTTCAGTGGGAAAATCTCGACAAAACGAGTCAACTCATCAACAACTACTAATAAATGTCTATAACCATAAGCGGACTCTGAGAAGTTACCCAGAATATCCATATGCACTCTCTGAAACGGCCTATGTGGTATGGGATATGAACCCAAACGACACGACACTGTCGTCGCTGGCTTATTCGCATTGCAAATAGCGCACTTCTTCACAAAGGCCTCTACTGCGGAAAACATATTTTCCAAAAGAACTTTGACCTGACGTTTTCATACGTCTTGTCCACACCTAAATGAGGCGAACCAAATTTACAATGTACAATGTCTAGAACTTGTGGTACTAGACTCTCTGGCACGATGATTTGTGTAATCTCACCCATGCTTCGAGTACTTCGCAAGTTATACTTAACTTTCCTCACCAATAAATTATTCTCCAACTCTAGACCAGAAAAATTTTTATACCCTTTCTTCGGTGAAACTCCCTAAGAAATGCCTTAGCATCTGACAACAATTTATCTTCATCTTGCTTTTGTTCGAGCAAGCCTATGTCCCCAAGTGACATTTTCACCCGTAATATAACACACGGCGTTACTCTCACTATCACGAACAACAATCTCCCGAGACTGCCGACTCACTATTTCTCCCCGAAGTATGCACTGTAGAAACGTGTATGTCCTCTACATGCGATATCTCAGAACTACTAATATCAGAGACATTAGACACCAAATATTTACTCTCTTCTCTCACACAGGATTCGTTGTGTATTTCCTCATCCTCGACCGGAAAATGTCTGCTCAATGCATCTGCAACTACATTATGCTTACCTTCAATGTATTTGAGGTTTGCATCAAAATCTCTCAATGTTAGGAACCAACGTGCTCTCTTGGGCGACAAATTTGGCTTATTAAAAAGCTCTAACAACGGTTGATGATCTGTAAAAATCTCAACTTTATTTCCCAACAACAACATCTTAAAATGAACAAGGCTAACGACTGAAGAAAGCCTCCTTGTCCTAACTGACATCAGCCTTTCGTTACTACCACGCGTTTTGAACTTTCTGCTATAAAAAGCAATTGGTGTAATTTCCCTTCAAATTTCTGCATCAAACACGCACCTATACCTTCCTGACTCGCGTCAGTCACTAAGGTGAACGGTTGACTAAAATCTGGAAACTTCAAAACTGGTGGGTTCACCAAAGCGTTCTTAAGCTTCTCAAAAGCTAATTGTTGCCTATCACCCCAAACAAACTTAACGTCTTCTCGTAACAAATCTGTCAATGGAGACGCTTATTGTAGAAAAATTCCGCACAAAACGGCGAAAGAAACCCGACATACCCAGGAACGAACGAATCTGTTTCCTGGTTTTGGGAACTGGAAAATTCACAATGGCTTTAACTTTCTCATCATTCACTCTGACTCCTCTTTAGTCAGTCAAAAAAAAAAGGTCAGGATTCACTTCTCCCAAGGCCAAGCTATAAAGGCCACAAAAAAAAAAAAAAAAAGACACGGGAAAGCGCTTCTCAGGCACAGAGAGAGAAAAGAAATTCGTTTCCCACCCTCTTACAATGCATCGAAGGCCTGATGATGCTTACAGAAAAATGCTAACACCAAACCTCGGGGGCTGTTCTGTCTCCAACGGCAAAAACTGCTGGATCAACACTTCCCTTTGTCCAAACGGAAAGTGTCACTATCACAAGCAAAGGCAAGGGCTCTGCCCTCATACTCACACACACTTACCCACACGCACACACGTGTGTGACTACAAAAACCAAGAAGTGCATTCACACTTGTGCAAAAACTGTTTTGCACCCTGCAACTCACAAATATCTGTAGGATATTACTCAAATATTAAAGTTCCCAGAAATAACCCAACAACCAAATATCAGTTTCTACATAATTTTGGCGCCGATGCGTACCGCAGATTGCTATAAAAAAAAATACAACACACCATAATACGCTCAGCGCTTCACTAGGCATGGCAAAGCAAGCAAGACGCTCCGCCCAAACTCGTGACGCAATTACTATCTGTCACCCTGGTGATGACGTAGCACTCGTTGCAACCGAAACATTAGTCAAAACTCAACGATTAAAAACACACAGTTGTCCCTATCACCAGTTACAACACAACGAAAGGACAATTTTACATCAACCCAACTAAAAAAAAAGAAAAAGATAACATCACAACACTTACGTTAGCAGTGCGCGAATTTCCATCAAGCGAAGAGAGAAGAAACAAAAACACTCGCGCGTCTTCACGTGTTTTAACACACGCATAGCGGTCTTAATATCGCAATTATTGCACAATATCACTGTTTTTACCCCTACCAAAACACTCTCCACAAAACACTAGCTAGCGAGAGAAGCTTTAGCTCGCCCCCAGCAACTGCTGACTCCCACTAAAATCCTATCCTGAGATGCCAACACTAATTTATGTCTCTTCGAAACGTATACATGCCTAATTATTTAACACCCTCTAACTGCCTAACTACCTTATACGCTACCTTTTACGCTACCTTTACGCTGCCACCAAAACTGTAACGGCCATTTCTGAGCCTATACTTGATTTAAGTCTCTGTTTTATGAACAGAGGTTTGATCAGCTTATCCCGAGACATTGTGCGATAGCAGTAACGTGAGCCGGCATCGTAAGTTATATCTTTCCTAACTAAAATCTAAGGACTACTGAAATGAGATACTAAGTACAAAACTAAAACCCTTTATTGACAAAAATCAACGAAAAATAACTTCTTAAAAATTACGAAAAATGAAATCCAATGTTTCACATAACTATCAGAAAATCTTCTAAGGAAATAATGCTCCAAAATCATAAATGTAATTACAGAAAATAACTCATCTGTCAAAACATGAACACGTCAATCAGTTAAAACAGGTCATCTCAAATGTCATACCACTCTCATCCTCGTAGGAGGGAGAGAGGAAAAAAGAATAGGAATGTGGAACAGAAATACCTGTGAAAAAAGAAACGTCCCATTAAAAATCATAAAATGTAAAAAATTGCAGAAATACATCTTCCACTGTCACAGGAGATACCGTGTGTTCACAGTTCTGAAAAACAAAGTCCAAAAACGTATATGAATTTCTTACTCACTCCACAAGTCCTCTGGGACAGTCTCCATGTGAAAAAATCACTCACATCTTCAGACACACATGAATCGGATCTCACAAGTCCAATTCGAACAACAGTTCCTCCCATTATATTCATTATGTAACGCACGAACGAACGTACTTTTTGTATGACATCATTCGAGGTCAAAGTTCGGCAAGACACGCCTCTGTATTTCAAGGCGTCACGAAATGAAAACGTACACACCATACATTATTAAGAAGCATCCTTCAAAAACCGGATTTTGTAACTGGTTCAGCTTCTAGAACGTTCTTTGCTGAAAAAACGCATTTCCCAGCCCGTGTCTTGTCACCAAGGTGGTTTCTTCGACCCTTGTGGTATGCGAATGTTTCAGCAGTTTCCTATCTGCTGCTGTGTATAGTGAAAATGGACCCTGCCAGAATAGCTTACCCAACTTTTCAAAGGTCACCTTCATGAGCCTTTACATATATATATATATATATATATATATATATATATATATATATATATATATATATATATATATATATATATATATATATATATATATATTTTTATATGTTTCCTGGTGCAGGTGGATCTTATGACTCCACAATTATTACTTTACTCGAAAATGGCCTTGTAAGATACCCAGGACATATAAAACACAAACAAAAAAAAGTACACGGAGCGGAGGGCTCTTCACTAGGGGAAGTGCGTGAAACACGTGGATATAAAAATAGTTATATTTTGATAGCACACAAGGTCAAAAGGAAAATTAACTGAAAATACGGTAAATTACTGCCGTAGAAGTCCTCCCTGGGGAGCTTGGGAATGCCAGGAACACGGACCAAGGATAATTCTGCTACAGGCGTCTTTCTGAAACGATATTTGGACCCACGTTACACATCTAATGCTGGAATTTGGGGATTGAATTACTCGGGGTGCACTGAAGGCGCCAAGGACTCCCCGAGGCGTTACTTGTGACTCAGAGGAAAGAAGCTGTGAACACGTGGGCCTGGCTTGAACCAAGGAATATCAGGGAACACAAAGTTATAGGCCCAGAGATTAATAAATGCAAAAGGGCTAAGTAATCGTGACTAGCAACTCGTTTTGGGTACATTACCACATTTGTAGGGGTGCAGGGATGACGACGTCTTCTGCCGAAACACGTGTGGGAGCGTGGACAAATGGTAGCCTCCCTCTCCAGGTATTTCTTCAAGTCGTAGATTGGGGAGTGTGGAAAAAGGGCGCCCTTGGGATGATGAAAAGGCCGCCGTTTAATGTCAGCTCGCGTTTGGAAGACTTGCAATCCCCCTTGCAGTCTTCTAAGGCCACGTGGAATGGAACACAGGGCACACAGGGCGGCGATGGGATCCACGTGGCGGCGAGCGGAAGAGGAGGGCACGAGCCCGGCCCCAGAGGCGTGACTGCTTGGCTTAAACAGGCGCGTGTGAGGGAGAGCTATCCTGGCCCTGACCTTTTATTGCTTCTGGACAGGGGTAGGGGGCGATGTCCTGACCCAGATCGCCGACCGGATATCATAGAAAACGATTTTCTTTCCCTGTACCAAAGAAACAGTGCAAAGCCAGTTTACTGTCCCCAAACTATTATATTTTCTCTGAGCCCTTATTTCCCCGACCTTCAAAGGTTCAAACCAACCCAAAGCAGGGAAGGAGAAGAGTTTCCTAGCTTATTTTGGCGCTACTCTTTACAGCTCCTGGCAAGATAATATTCACACCTATAAGCGGGTGCGAATATTGACAAAAGCAAAAATGAGCGAAGAAAACGTTCGACTTTATTCTATCTTTTACTTTGCTACAACCTTTACTCTACTTTATTTGTAAAACTCTGATGCCACACTAATCAATAACAAACTGAAGATTTACTTTAGGAGCAGAGTGCAATTTAGAATATACAATAAAAAGGGGTAAACTTGCTTGCAAATTAATTATTGCTCAAATACTTCCTAAGTACTGTTTCTACCCATTCTTTATTCGATTTACTTTACTGGGGTAATAAGGCGCTCAAAGAAAAAAAACAAAGATCACTTCAAAATTTCAAAATAACAACAACAAAATAAAACATACAAGGCAGAATTTAAAAGGAAACAAATGTAAACCCACTGATTCCTTAATGCTATCCTGGAATTACAGGCATGCTATTACTTGTGCCTTGAAGAGGCGGCATTCGTGACAATACACTGTAGGTCTTAAATAATATCCCCTTTACCAAAATTGTAATAATAGAATTCAATTCTTCTTTTCAATCGACCTCCAATTGTTCACAAGCTCGACGAGCATAACTAATATTTCCCACGAACGCTAATCTGAAGGGGCAAGAACTTGACAGCTGTGAGGCAAAGAGATTATTCTGCGGGGAGGTTTCGCCAACTTAAATGACGCTAAATTTTTACGTCTGCAGCTTACAACTCGGGTGTAAGCTAAAAATAGACTACTCGACTTATGAATGGGAGGATAAACAAATGAAGGGAAAATGGACAAGGATAACATTCTCCCATGGATAATTAAAAAAAAAAAAATGTAAATAAAATAAAGGAAACTACACAGAACAACAACGAAGGAGGTTACTTCATACTAAGGGCGGGCCCACCGCGTGATTAAAAAGGCAACGTTAAAATTCGTAAGGGCAGGAGTCTTGTGACTCAAGATTCGTAAAAAAAAAGAAAAGATTAAATGCAAAAGTAAATAATATACGTAGAAAATAAAGGATAACAGAGTGAGGTATTTATGATTTACTTCTTTTTCTAACTTCCGTCGCCAACAGACGACGGTCAGAGCTAACTCTCAGCCCAAGGGCGGGGAAAAGAAACCCAAAGGGCGCGACCCCTTCAGGAAGAGTTGACACGCCTGCCTTGTGCCAAAGGACGGGCGTAAGGGCGTGCCACTTCCCACTCTGTCTCTCTTACTGCTTCAAAATAAAATTATTTATACATTTCAAAAGGGGATGATATCCCATATATTAACTGCCGCTTGCGGTGGTAAGTGGGAAAGTGTGAAGGAAAGATCGATAGAGAAGGATGAGGGATAGAAATTCCAAAGGAAAGGAAGAAGATAGCGGAAGGCCTTGACATCCCTCCTGGATGAAAGGTGGCAAGACGTTCAAGAGATGAAGATGGGGGCCCTATGCCAAGTTTGCACAGGGGCCAGAAGAGCTCAGGGCTCCTTGTGGACTACCTGCGATCGCCCACACCCGTGGTAACTCCGCTGCGAACCTCTCCTCCTTGGACCGTTGTCCTTGGCCGGGAATCCCGGAGGCCCGAGGCCAAAGGGCGGCAGGGGTGCCATCTGGGTCAGCTGCTGCGACAACTGACCCAGGAATCTTGTTCGCCATCTCGGACATTAACTGGCGAGATCGCAGAGTTCATCGCCCAGGAAGGCGGGGCAGAATCATGACTTGCGGAAGAATCTTCTCCGTGGCGGCGAGAGAGGGGACGGCCGGAGGGGGCAGGCATCGGGTCGACTTGCTTGCAGGGGTGACCAGCTCAGGCACAGGACATTGGCACTGGCGCTGGTGGCGATGTGGTGGTGGTCTCGTCTGTCTGGACGGACGGAGACTGGCACTGCTCAGTGCGCCGAAGGGGCACTGGCAGAGGGGAGCTGAAGGCCGAGATTCTCCTGAAGGAGATCTGGCTGAGGCCTCGGCACTGGCACGGATGCCGTGCCGGGCACTGGACTCGGATTTGGATGATTTATTGGGAATGGGGACCCCGGAATGGTGGTGGTTTGAAATGGGACGTAAAGTCTTGGCCCAGGATGACGTCATAGCCTCCTGGAATGTGTTTCGCTCTGGCGAGAGCGAAGGGTCCTGGCTCTGTGGGGTCGGGTGACCCTCAGTTGGACCGTGGGGAGGATCATTTTAAAATTGTTAATGCCCTCAATGGTGACGAGCTTGCGCCGGTCTATTATAGCTCCATAGGGAACTTTGTCCCTCCTTATGAGGAAATTTGGGCGCCAGAGTCGTCAAATGCCTTGACCTGGCGTGCTGAGTATTTTACCTCGAGGAGGTGCCCATAGATGGGACCCTCGGCAGGAGGGGCCTAAGGACTCGGGATTCGTTACTGCCAGGGCGACGGCGGGAGTTCCTGCCTTATTATTTCTAGGGCATTTTGCCCATGAGGAAAGTGGCCATAAACCTTGCATGCCGTGCAAAAGGTTTGGCTGAAATCTCTTCGCACTGCCCGGCAGAGGCGCAGGCGACTTATTGGGGCTGTCCGGGAGAGAGAGGCGGGTGGTTTACTGCGGCATTGCTCCTTGGCATGCCCGATCTTTTACAGCAAACCGCACCACGAGCGGGCTTCTGTGATTGCCCATTCTTCGGCGGAGGGGCACCTGATCCAGGTAGGCGGGTGGCGTAATTTTCCGCTGCAGGGAGCTCTCCTGGGGGTGATGGGTGTCCCATAGATCCGCTATTCGGCAGCAATCAGCTAAGGTGGGGGCTCCTTCTCGGCGATGCGTGGCGAGGGCCGGCGGGGTGTAGAGTAGGAAGTTCTCTATTTTGTATTTGTTCGATGGCATCGTTGAGGTCGTAACCCCACGGCCTCGAACCATTTGGCATGGGCACGCTCCGGACTTGTAGGCCCAGTCTGCCCAGATTTGATTGGCCTCCTTCACTAGCCCCGCGCCAGCGCCTCCTCCAGCGTTCAGGGGTTATCTCGTGCGCCTTGGCAATAGTCTGGCGTACGACCTCCCAATTTTCCTGCTCCTCCGGCGGGAGGGCCCTGTAGGCAATCAGGGCCTTCCTCCAGGAACTTGCCCAACACCAGGAGAGTTCGGCGGCACTCAGGGGCAGGCCTTTAAGCACTGTCTCGGCGCTGTCGAGCCACACCTCGGGCTCAGCCTCCGTCCACTTCGGCATGCAGGCGAGAGCCTGGCTGAAGGCACTCATCCCCTGGGGGCAGGTGGAGGCGAAGGGCCACTCTGTTGCAGCATTGCGAGTTCATGGGCACGCTGCTTGTCCCTTTCTTCCCTCTCGGCTTCTTCTCGTTTCTCCTGGGCTAGTCTTTCTGCCTCACGTTCTTGTCTCTCTGCGTCTTCCGTCTCTCCTGAGCCAGCCTCTCTGCCTCCCGTTCCTGTCTCTCTGCTTCTCGTTCCTGCCGTGTCTCGTCTCTTCTGTCTCGTCTCTCCTGAGCCTGTCTTTCTGCCTGTATGGCGTCCATCTCTCCTGTACCCAGTCTCTTAGTTCTCTCCCGGAAAGGCCGAGTTCCTTCCTGAGGACATGAAGAACTTGAAATCCTCGCTCTGCTGAGACCGTGTCGACATTTTGCAGGCGGGAGAGGACGCTAGTAACACACAGAATTAATTTCCCAGAGCTGTGGGAATCTTGGACACTTTTTCAAAGGACGTATGATTGGTCTCCCTATTTACCGACGAAGCGGGCTGATTGGGGACGATAAATTAGCGATGATTGGTCTCCCGATTTACCGACAAAATGGGCTGATTGGGGACGATAAGTTGGCGATGATTGGTCTCCTGATTTACCGACGGAGCGGGCTGATTGGGACGATGAATTAGAGATGATTGGTGATTGGTCTCCCGGTTTACCGACGAAGCGGGCTGATTGGGGACGATGAATTAGCAATGATTGGTCTCCCGGTTTACCGACGAAGCGGGCTGATTGGGGACGATGAATTTAGCAATGATTGGTCTCCCTGATTGGGGGTTTACCGACGAAGCGGGCTGATTGGGGACGATGAATTAGCGATGATTGGTCTCCCCGATTTACCGACGAAGCAGGCTGATTGGGGACGATGAATTAGCGATGATTGGTCTCGATTTACCGACAAAATGGGCTGATTGGGGACGATAAGTTAGCAATGATTGGTCTCCCGATTTACCGACGAAGCGGGCTGATTGGGACGATGACTTAGCGATGATTGGTCTCGATTTACCGACGGAGCGGGCTGATTGGGGACGATGAATTAGCAATGATTGGTCTCCCGGTTTTACCGACGAGGCGGGCTGATTGGGGACGATGAGTTAGCAATGATTGGTCTCCCGATTTACCGACAAAATGGGCTGATTGGGGACGATAAGTTAGCAATGATTGGTCTCCCGACTTACCGACGGAGCGGGCTGATTGGGGACGATGAATTTAGCAATGATTGGTCTCCCTATTTACCGACGAAACGGGCTGATTGGGGACGATGAATTAGCGATGATTGGTCTCCCGATTTACCGACGAAACGGGCTGATTGGGGACGATGAATTAGCGATGATTGGTCTCCCGATTTACCGACGAAGCGGGCTGATTGGGGACGATGAATTAGCAATGATTGGTCTCCCTATTTACCGACGAAGCGGGCTGATTGGGGACGATGAATTAGCAATGATTGGTCTCCCAAGGTAACGACAAACGGGCTTACTTGGGGACTAGATTGGGATATATATTTAGGTCTCCCGAATTACCGACAAAACGGGCTCACTTGGGGACTGAATGGAAAATGAATCGGTCTCACCAACGGACCGACGACACGGATTTATTGGGGACAAGAATAGAATATATAGGCGCCCGGGAATTTCCGCACAAACGACGTCTGATCAGCGAGGGCGCTAGTTTTAATGACTTATGGGAGAAGTGTTATTCTCAAGGACAATTAGGTGGGGGGGCCATCCCACAATCACACCAGATAGGCAACACACGCAGCCGTAGTAACAGCACAAAACAAAACCACAGAAAAAACAGAACAATACAGAACATATAATGTCAGACCCCCAACAATGCAAAATTTGGTAGAGCGAAGCAAATCAAACAAACAAATGTTTTCCTAACTGGGCCACGGAATGGACGGTCAAGGCCGTCTGCGCCAAATGAATGAACGACGTAAACACGGTTGTTGACCCTTTTTCGTCCTGGGCGTATAATATACGCTTTCGCTCCTATTTCTAAAACGAGAGAGAGAGGGGGTAAAAATGCGTCAGCAATGCTAATCTGACTTTCGAACACGTGGTTGACGTCGAGGTCTCGCGCTTATATCTAATGATTCGGTTTCGAAATCACTCGTTTCTACAGGAGGAATATGCGCACTATTCCTTTAATGATTTATCACCTGTATAACCTAATTGAATGGCATGCAAGCCGCGTGCAAAGGCTTCCAAAGCTAAGTTTTCGGCGATTCTCTCTCTCGTTTTCCTCGGACATGCGCCCTACTATAAAAAAATTCCTAGGACTAGTCACGTTTTCTACAGCGTCCTACGCTAAATAAACACAGTTTACTTACGCAGAATTTCCTTGGCCTGTTGCGCTGGCTTTCAAAGGTTCGTAATCTGTCTCGTATCCAGCTTAGCTGAGCTAATTGCTGATTTCACAAATTGCAACACAAACAACAAAGGGGAAGAGGGGGGATGCAATCATTACGAGAATCACTGGTCAGGTCGCCATTTTTATATGTTTCCTGGTGCAGGTGGATCTTATGACTCACAATTATTACTTTTACTCGAAAATGGCCTTGTAAGATACCCAGGACATATAAAACACAAACAAAAAGGAAGTACACGGAGCGGAGGGCTCTTCACTAGGGAAGTGCGTGAAACACGTGGATATAAAAATAGTTATATTTGATAGCACACAAGGTCAAAAGGAAAATTAACTGAAAATACGGTAAATTACTGCCGTAGAAGTCCTCCCGAAGGGGGGGGAGCTTGGGAATGCCAGGAACACGGACCAAGGATAATTCTGCTACAGGCGTCTTTCTGAAACGATATTTGGACCCACGTTACACATCTAATGCTGGAATTTGGGGATTGAATTACTCGGGGTGCACTGAAGGCGCCAAGGACTCCCTGAGGCGTTACTTGTGACTCAGAGGAAAGAAGCTGTGAACACGTGGGCCTGGCTTGAACCAAGGAATATCAGGGAACACAAAGTTATAGGCCCAGAGATTAATAAATGCAAAAGGGCTAAGTAATCGTGACTAGCAACTCGTTTTGGGTACATTACCACATTTGTAGGGGTGCAGGGATGACGACGTCTTCTGCCGAGAAACACGTGTGGGAGCGTGGACAAATGGTAGCCTCCCTCTCCAAGGTATTTCTTCAAGTCGTAGATTGGGGCGGAAAAGGGCGCCCTTGGGATGATGAAAAGGCCGCCGTTTAATGTCAGCTCGCGTTTGGAAGACTTGCAATCCCCCTTGCAGTCTTCTAAGGCCACGTGGAATGGAACACGGGGCACACAGGGCGGCGATGGGATCCACGTGGCGCGGCGGAAGAGGAGGGGCACGAGCGCGACCCGCAGAGGCGTGACTGCTTGGCTTAAACTAGCGAGCGCGTGTGAGGAGAGCTATCCTGGCCCTGACCTTTTATTGCTTCTGGACAGGGGTAGGGGCGATGTCCTGACCCAGATCGCCGACCCGGATATCATAGAAAACGATTTTCTTTCCTGTACCAAAGAAAACAGTGCAAAGCCAGTTTACTGTCCCCAAACTATTATATTTTCTCTGAGCCCTTATTTCCCCGACCTTCAAAGGTTCAAACCAACCCAAAGCAGGGAAGGAGAAGAGTTTCCTAGCTTATTTTGGCGCTACTCTTTACAATATATATATATATACATATATATATATATATATATATATCAGTGACTTCAAGTATTACATAGTTACAGAAAGATATGTTTGGTATCTATTTTCTTTAAAATCCTGAAAACAAATTCACATATAGCGAACAAAATAGATACTATGAACCTTCTGATTCAAAAAAATTATGAAAACCTATTTGCAATTTTTATATTCATGCAATAACTAAGTTACAAATGTAACGAGAGAGAGAGAGAGAGAGAGAGAGAGAGAGAGAGACTCGAATGTTCTGCATGAAAAATCACTTAGCGACCAGAAGACATTTTCACGATGACGAAATCTCCAGTCTTAGAGCAAATCAGATTTGTACCTAATTAAGCCAGAGGCGAGAAATAAAAACCATTTCATTATTGCTGGCTAATATTCCAGTGTTGCCTTTCAGGATATTCCACTGGTGTACTTCACGTAATGTTAAAAGTTCAAGTTTCGTCAAGTTTTGTCCACATAGTTTTATATGCGTGTACAATGGTCTGCACGTGAGAAGAAACTACCCTGTAACCTTCAAGTAATGCATTTCGTTTGGCAAAGTGTATGTAATGATACTGTAATTATTACACCACTAGGAACATTACATAAAATTATTCGTCAAATAAAATTACAGGACAAGCAAAATTATTGGACGAGACAGACATATATCTATCAGAAAACATTGGCAAGGACACGATAAAACAAAGGCGACGTTTATAAATCTTAAATAACTCTCGTCTAAATTTCGCGTAATTCTGACGAAAAGGTTCATAAAAAATAACTGATCCAATAAAAGGCGAACTGAAAACAAAGGCAAAGAAAACGATGGCAATTATGGCTAACGATGATGTCATGTCAGCAAAAAATAATAATGAATTATCGTGAATAATTAATTAACCTACTGCAAATCAAAGCTTTTTATCATGTGCTTTATATTGATTCAAAGGGGAAATACGTGCTGGAGCAAATATGATGACATTGGTAAAATCCTATTTTTGTCTTCGTTTACGCATCTCATTTCTCAATTATTTTTTCTCTTTGTATAAAAGCAAATGCAGTGACTAAATGGACCGTAGGCCCTGAAGAGAGTTGACTGGGTTTGAACATCATACCTAATGCAAGAGAAGTTCACAAAATTCATCAGAAAATAAGATGGGATCATGAAAAATGTACATACATACATACATATATATATATATATATATATATATATATATATATATATATATATATATAAACATAAGAACAAAGAACTGTTTAATAAACATTCTTCATACGACAAAAAACTGCTTGGTTATACGCAGGGCCTTGGTCATGCGGGATTGTAGCTGTGGTGGTCCTAGTATCCTACGTTGCAGGGCCAATTAATAACTACCACCCCCACCACTTCCTCCCCCCTCATTATCATAACAATTGTACAATTGTAATAAATATTTCATAATATATATTATGTATATATATATATATATATGTATATATATATATACTTATATATATATATATATATATATATATATATATATATATATATATATATATATATATATATATATATATAATGTTAATGACCTATCCGCTGGTCAAATAGCGCCATCTTTTATTGCTGTATCTGTGTTAAAAACAAAATCAATCATCTTACTTTCCTAAGATTCTATGGTAGCAGTGGCCCTCTGGGTCAGCCGACTACCCTCACTGAACCTATTCTTAAGCAAAGCCTACTGGAATTAAACACTGATATACAAAACTAGATTTTATTTGCATATTTAACGAAAGTGATTCAGCAAAAGCTACGATCATGAAATG
Organism: Macrobrachium rosenbergii; assembly: GCF_040412425.1. Taxonomy (NCBI): domain Eukaryota; kingdom Metazoa; phylum Arthropoda; class Malacostraca; order Decapoda; family Palaemonidae; genus Macrobrachium; species Macrobrachium rosenbergii. The sequence goes on along the minus strand of NC_089781.1, from coordinate 74,268,610 downwards.
GTGTGAATTCCACCCCCGATCAACGGAAATCATCACTAGAGACTATTCTGATTCACAAATATTCAGATTAATGATTCAATGCCAACTAATACTAATGACTAACACCCTGGTCACCAATCAAAGTGAAAAGGTCATAATTATCCTAGGCCATAATAAATGTCATATAGTATGTAAAAGAATAAACACCACTTCCACAACATTCGTCCTAACAAGACGAACCCAGAATTCCTGTTGAAAGAAACATATCAATATACTAAAACCTAAAATGGTGTTAAAACACATTTACATTCAAAACAGAAATATGTACAATGGAGAACAGAATGGGAAAATACATGATGGAGACACAGAGGAACTTCACTGCAGCACAACTGGGTCTTTCCACAAAATGTGTGGAAAAGATATGTGTTCATGAGTTATAGTACTCACTTGCTATGGCGACAAATAACAGATTTTCCAGTGGTGGTTCTTCAACACTGCACCACTAACCAAATCAGGCCCAGTCTCAAAATGAAGTCTCCCTGCAAGAGTCTATCCCCCTGATAATATATCATTAGAGATTGCCACACACATACGCACTCAATCACTTCTTCCGGAAATGTGACGACCCTGGTTCAGTGTTCGATCACGCTGTCTCCATGCACTTAAATCATGATGAAATACCTCTCTGTATCTAACGGTTTAAACCTCCAATGTCGACACAAATGCACCTGCAGCGGAAGTGCCTCTGACAGGCCAGCACCTAGTTAGTCACTGTCGTCACAGGTGTAACATATATATATACTGTATATGTGTATATATATATATATATATATATATATATATATATATATATATATATATATATATATATATATATATATATATATATATATATATATATATATATATATATATATATATATATATATATATATATAATGTGTGTGTGTGACGTGTCGTAGCTTAAATCCGTGGACAGTAACAATAAAAAAGCCACAGTTCAAATAAGTATATCCAAAATTCAAACTAGCAAGTACGCAATCTACTATCATTAGCTGGATTACCATAAACTTGGAAACCGTTTTTCATTCCCCTGAACACGTGAGAGCAATAACCTCGAGTCACCTTCAGTTACATTACAGGCGACACTCGCTAATTACCTCGGTATTACCGATAGAGGCAATCAATGGGCCCATTAAGAGTTGTTACGACTGACTGTCATGCGGAGGGCGTTCTTGAGATTCGATTCACGGCGCCATTAAGCTGCGTGTGGGATTTTCTTTTGTTGTGGTTCTTTGTGTCGTTCTTTGTACTGGGCTTATGGTTGTAACATTAACCTTACGTTTAGATTGTTCGTTATTTTAGTAACTTAATGATCATTTATTAAAGAAATAATTAGGGCACATTCTTATCTTTTAAATCATCAGCTTCTTTTTAATGTTTTTAAACCATTCCGAATCGTTAACTTCACATGAATATCCATAGTTAAAAAATATAAACTACTAACTGGTGATACTTACAAATAATTTACACATATAGAAGACAGGGTATAAACCCAGCGAACGAAAGATATAATCTGTATCAAAGTGGCACGATTTCATACGCCTAACACCAACAAGAAAGCCTATAAAACAGCTACATTAACAGCCCGTAAGGCTAACAGGCCTTAGAACATTGTCCTGTTTCTTTACTTTCCTTCGCACACTATTTCGCTTCAATTCAGATAACTTACCAGACTGAGCGAAACATTAACGAACCATATCTCGACTCTACTGTTCCCGTATGAGAACCACAATAACTAAGGAAGTAAAGACCATTTTTTCTATGAAAGCTTTTAAAAATAACCAAATGAAGCAGCCCTCCTAAATTGTTCTCAAAGGTAAAAACAGTGTGACTCCATTAGCAAGGCAGTTACTGTAGCTGTGAAGAAATACTGGGCTCCGTGGAAAGGAATCATTACGTGAGAAGGCAATAATATAATCATTTCTTTTTTTTTGTAAATGGACATGATTCTATAAATTACTTCGATTTGGAATAATTTCTGAATTATTTTAATTATGTTCTAAAGACAAGAAATATTTCATAATAATATAATAAATCAAAGACGACTCAGAAAAATGAAAATTTTCTAATAATCAGATATAACCACCTTTTAAACATACTATTCATACTCTTCGAAATTAATGAAAAGATGCACGCTCGCGCATATTCTGTCAATTATAAGTTGTTGGCAATAATATGGGTTGTATTTGGGATGGCGGGGCAGGGACGTCTGGCAGAGAAAACAAAACAAATTACTGCCTAGTTAACTTACCGACTCAATCACGCATAAAGCTCAATGCAGAAAACTAACTCAAACATTTCAAGTTCCTACAAGAAAATGCAATAGCTCCTCGACTGCCAACCTCACCCCCAATCCTTATAGAAAAAAAAAAAAAAAAACAGCCATTCACCTCCTTTCAGCATACCCTTCCCCTCCAATACCTCCACCATAACTTCCTACATGTCACTATCGCTGTCACCCTCTCCTCTTGTCTCCCAAAGCTTCCAAATTATACCTCCTTTACCAACCTGTCATATTCCTTCTTACCGTATCTTTGTCGCATGTATATTTCTTATCATTTCAACCTTGTTGCTTCACGAATCCTTTGGTATCATTTCATTTCAACAGCTCCCAAAATTTTTTCTTTTATGTGAGTTCACCATCTACTCTTCACTTTCAAGAAAGCAAACTGGCTTAGCAAAACCTCCATACATCCTAGCATTTACTTTCATAAACATTCTTCTCTTATATGAGAAAAAAATGTTCATTCGCTACCTTACCTTCAAAGGGGATCTATTTTTAGCTGTCTATAGTGGTTTAGTAAAACAAAAAAAATAATAAGCGACAGTTCAGTTGGTGAAGAATTTCTACTGAAAACTAAGGGAATCTTACATCATTGTTAAAATTCTACTCATATGGACAACATGTATACTGTACTATTTTCATATTTTAAAACAGCACTCAATCAGTCGGTGTCTGTTCCTAAAATAATTTCATGACTTTTAATATGCATATTCTTTTGTTTGTGAAAAAAAAAATCCACGCTACATTTAGTACCAGGCTTTAACTGTCAATTATATCAGTATAATTCTTGGAATGCGAGAGAATAGGGTAATTCTTTCAAGGTCGCTAACCTTATTATTCACACCCTATCTGCTTTAAACTGACCATGTCTTTGACATTTATTGTATATAAAACCATATTCAAAGCTTCTCGGTTAAACAGTGGTATCAAACGCTTTCTCGATTATTTATTTGACAGCGAAATGCTTCTAATTAAGGAAGGGAGAGCACGTCACTTTGAATCTAAATCAACAAGACACTTCAAAGTGACCAATTTGCAGTCTGCTCTGAATCAAAATATGTAGTTGCCAGATGTTTCCTTCCCTCGCTGCACCAACGTTGATTTTAATATGAAGAATAGGTTTCTCGTGTGTTGCACGAACAGCTAATCAGTATAATACGCGTTCTTTTGGACATTGCCCAGTAAAGACGAAGGACGGGTAATTAATACTAAAATTTATCGAGCATCTACCTGAATAAACCTGTCACTAAAATTTTCTTTCTTTTTCTGACAAATATTAATTTCAGTACAACTAAAACGCCGTGTAATTAATCACTCTAAAACGATAGAAAAATCCCTAAAGAATTCATTTGTCTCCGAAGGAATATCAGACTTTAGTTTGCAAAACGAGTGTTTTAGTTTTCACGGCTCATCTCATATTCTCACGAATGACATTCGCCGATCACACTTCTTATACATAGCCACGGTAAACGTGATAAGTTTTTTTAATCTATCCTATATTAGACAATATTCTCCACCTCCCAACCCATTGAAAAAAATAAATAAAAAATCATAAAAAGCGATAAAATGCTCTTCATATGTTCCCCAAGATATACGTCATTACTTCATTTATTTTTACTTTTGCCAACTTGAATTAGGCCCATGGAGATCATAATCACAAACGTCAAAGTTTATCAGAAAATTAGGATATCTTGTATTATTATGACTTATATAAGTTGATATCTTTTTAAATTAATTGAAAATTATTCCTCAAGAGTAACTTTGACTTGCCATATTCAAACTTACAGAATAACTGTAACAATATTAAAATATGCACATGAATGAACCAAAATATAACATGCCACACGTTTATTCCTCTTATATATATATATATATATATATATATATATATATATATATATATATATATATATATATATATTATATATATATATATATATATATATATATAAACACAAAAAATACACGCACATACACACACACACACACACATATATATATATATATATATATATATATATATATATATATATATATATATATATATATATATATATATATATATATATATATATATATCGAAAGACAGTAAATATTAGTTAAAAGTATGAACACCGATCATACACGTAATTGTTTCCTTAAATTGAAATGAATGACTAGGACTTTATTTGCAGAAAAGTCCTCGAACCAAAATGAAAAGATAAGTGCTCTTGAGTTGTGAAAAGCGTCAGATACTGTACTGCTGTCAAAAAAATATATTTTACGATATTAAACATTTCAAATACGTTGCAATATTGCACATCCTCCAAAAATTGAGCATGAAAGTGACAAGTGAGTGTTATAGGGTCATTTATCACTGGCCCTCTTTCTCCGTTTAATGCGAAGGTGAAATATATCGATTACCTGGACTGATCTTACTCAGCCCGTATTATATTTATGTCGCTCTCCGTTACGTCAGAGGCTGATATGAAGTTGAGGTTCGGTTGGGCTGAGATGGAAGGTCTGACTTACGACTTGGAAGCTTTCATGGGAAAGGTCCAAATCGACTCTTTGGAGAAGTCGTGTTTTCATCTGGAATCTTTTCAGGGCACTTTACCGATGCTCAATAAACTTATTCCTCCCTTCAGTTTTATACTGATTTTCATAAAGTGAGGAGCGTTATCCTGCGCACATTATATCTTAAGTAACACATTTCATACAAAAAATCTGGAGCCGGAAAGTAAATTATAATCGTCACAATGATTATCAAGATATTTTTAGAGTGCAATGGCATTAAGGATTATACCACGAGATGTAGTTGAGAACAACTACAAACCCTTCATGGCCTATTGAAAAGAACAGGAAGGAAAAGGATATAAAATTCTACTGTTAAAATAGAAGGATGATAATGAGATTTCGTAATGTATATGGGGAGAGAGACAGGTGACCATCAAGTAATAATTCTTTGGTGACTTTTAATTTCACACCCATGTAGCTTCATTATACCTGGGCTTCTTTCCATCGTAATAAATCAGGAATGAAATGACAAGGGTCGCTGAAGCACAGACAAGAAAAAACCTTAAAGGAAAATGGAAAATAAAATGTAAACAGAGGGAAAAGCTTCTAAGCAGAATGATGATGGTAGAAGCGTGGTTGATACGAGGCAGGAAACCAAGAATACACTGAAAGATAACGAGGCAATTTCCGTCTAAATTAATTACTAATAACATTTCTATATTATATTTAATATTAACTAAAGACTAAAAGCCGTAGAATAATCAACAGCATAATTCAGAGGGAATAAAAACAAGTTAATTCACTAATTTCCTTGAGTTACTGTAGCCAAAGCTATACGGAAGTTTCTGATACACTATCGTTTCCTTTTCTTTTTCCTTTTAAGATACAACAGTTTGATATCAAAATCTTTCTCTGATTTTTGGAAAATATTCAGCAGCTGTTTCCTCTCGAAATTTTCTCAATGAACCAGCAAACAAAAATATCCACTTGTACAATCTGCAGAGCAACTAAACATCCAAAGTTTGCCAGAAGTTTCTAGGCCTAATGAGATTCGAACACACTTTTGAATGGGATTCCTAATGGACCTGTCTCGGGAATATGTTGTTTCGTCTATCGTAATCTTTAGACAAGGACATATATTACCTCTATAAAGTACTGTATATGTTACTTTACAACCGCAAAGCAAAATAATGAGACCCATTCGAAAAAAATTATATTGCCATTACAATCACGAATATAACATGAAATTAATGCATTATTTTATTCCTCATACTCACATATACACACCTTTGTTTCGACCATTACTTACGTAATGGACACAGAAAATATAGCCCTAATCAGCATTTCAAAGACTAATTCCCTTTCTAAGTCTTGGTCCGAAATTCATGTCAGACCTTGCAGTCTCGAACCTACTGTACCTTATATTATCGTCATTTTCTATGGTACGGGAAGACTAGTTAAAGTTAAAGACCAAGTACCTGTAGGCTTGACGTGAAACTAATCTGGAAGTCAGAGGAGAGTCATTTACCAGATGAAAGGCTTTTAACTCAATTCTATCAGGACAAATGGCGTGCGAAGAACCTGGCTGACAGTGCTTCGTAAGAGGACAAAACTGGCTAACAAACGCAACTTTGCTAAGAAATCCCGCTAAATACTTCTAAGACCACGATAATAAGAGATCCGAGTACTTAATTTTTTAATTCTCAAAATAATATCGTGGAAGGAAAATAAGAAAACTGAAACTGAGATCTGGTTTAATACTATCTAACAAGAAACAATGGTATATTTATCAAGTTATATGAGAATTAAACTAATTCATTTATTTCAGGTTGTCGGCAATGGTACCAGTAACAGAATGCTTTGGCTTAAAAATCCCATTTCCTTCAGTTACGACTGGAAAGCAATGCGAGTTTTATTTGGGCCGTGATCTCGAGTGCTTCTTTTCTAAATGTCACTTCACTTTCTCTGCTTAGTTGTACAGTCAAACTTCGCAAATCCCGCTGACACTGTGGTACTCCATCATTTCACCTTCCTCTGTTATAAAAGCATGTTTGTCATCATTGTTGGTTCTTCATCATTATAATTTTCTGAATTAATAAAGCTGTCGTTTTGAGGAATCGAGTTTCCTTCTGCAAAAATGTACTGAATTTTCAAATGTTTATTCTTTTATATATAAGTACTTCATGTAATTATATTTTCCTTTACATATATTACTACATAAACGTTCATACAACGTTCGCACAATCATGGTAAGTACACGAGCATTCCCAAACGATGTTCCGAAGAGATGTAAGTTATAAATGCAATTCATAAATCACTTCCCTCACTTTACGTTTTTAGTTTAAACCATCGCTAATTAGTTTAAATAAAGATTCAGTAAACAAATTCGATTCTGTCAGGGATGCAACCGTTAATCTAATTCCAAAATAATTTATCTACAATCTTGACCACGTTCAAATGGTATGAGGGAAAAATTCTGGTAAGTAAATACATTATTATTTAAAAACATATATCTCTAAAGGTGCAATTCCCCCCCTCCCCTCCATTTCATATATTTTCTTTCGTTTGTGATCTTCGTTCGCTTTTCACCTCCTATCACACCAAGAACATAATTTTCTCCAGCATTTCTCTAACCATAGCAACTACTTCTCCTCCACGACCTCACATAAATAATTCCAACAAACACTGAGAGTTCTCTTACAAGTTTAGAAACCTTCTGAAAGGGATGGCGCTGCCATTTGTCCCTATAACTAAAAGAATTAGGGGCAAGAAAGCTCGAAATGAGAGTGAAAAGGAAACGGGAGAATGGTATATGGAGAGGCTCATTTCTTATTGGTGGTCTAATTTTTTTTTTTCTCTGTTTGAATTTACAGCTGTTTTCAAAAGAGAGAGAGAGAGAGAGAGAGAGAGAGAGAGAGAGAGAGAGAGAGAGAGAGAGAGAGAAATTTCCACAATTCTTCCAAAGCAATTCTCTTGCTTTTATTCTGGGGATTTCTTATTTACCTTCCACCTGACTTTCTATTTCTCACAGCATTACGGAAAAACACATTCGTCGACTTCTCTTTGCAGTTCGTTAGACCTTACAGGTGGCCCCTGCGCTTGCTTGAGGACGTGCTTGGTGCCTTTATGAGTGGCACCTAGTGTGGTTTGCTCTTACCATTTGTTTTCATGTCTGTACATGAAGCGAACTACCTAACTTGTGGTAGCAGTTTCTGCAGAAACTCTCCGGCCAATATTTTGCACATTTCTCTTATGTTTGAGAGGTTGGCATTTGCGATTATTTAAGTATATATAGGCTACGTCAGATATAAAGTATAACAAAATACAATAACAAAAAAATGGTTGTTTCAGAAAAAAAAATTATCTAAAAAAAGTGTCCAATGACCTCCTGAATCGAGGATGAAGGCGCATGAGCCAATTTTTGCTACGTCATGCACCGACATAGAGGGTGCATCAGCAGCACGTCGAACCCCTATATATAATGTGCCATTCACCTCTATCTGGCACTTACTTTCATACTTGTTGGATATTTAGGCCCTTCCCTTCCAATACCTCTTTCCCCTAGTCCACCAGCCAGCTCTTCTCCTTCCTGCCCTTTGAGGCAAAGCATCCATGTCCTGCCCTATTTCGAATATTTCTACCTCAGCTCTTATTCACATAACTTTTACAGCACCTGTTTATATGAATGTTTATCGATTATGACAAACAAACGTCTTCACAAGATCACTAACCTTCTATAAAGATCAGCGCCTGTTAGCCCACTGAATAATCTCTTTAAGTAGAAGGCTTTACACCTTAACTCTCCTTTTAGCTGGTGTAACGACCCTGGGCCGTTTGCAGGTTCTTTAACATACTCAGGACGGGGCTGTTGACTGACGGCAGATGCAACAAACAAAGGAGGAGAAAACAACAAAAACAATAAAATAAGCTTTAATATTAATTTATTAAGGCAAGTATTACAAGTGAGTCAGGTCTGGTAAAAAGATAAACCATAAATACAAAAAATAAGCCAAAGGCAGCACTAAACTAAAGCAAGTTAAATAAACAAAAAGTAGCTTAAACAAAAAAGGCAAAAACCACAAACCAGAATACCCCCGATGGAGACGCCATCAAAGATGAGCAGCTCGTGGTCACACGAACTCATGGTCACACTCCACCTCTACGACGCTCCACTTCGTAGGCGTGCTCCAATTTGCTGCTCAAAAACTAAGACCAAAATGAATCTTTCAAAACAAAAAAACTTGAAGGTAAGGAGGCAGCAATCCACAAAAGGGAACGAGGCAGTTCCTGCAAACCATCACTTAACGTGACACCTCCCCACCTAAAAGAAAAAAAAAAAAATATATTTTTTTTTTTACACTCATCTCCCCTCCAATGCCGTAACAACCCACCAGCCAAAACCATTGTAACGACCAGGAGGGCCGTTATGCAGGTTCTTTAATATATCAGGACGGGGCTACTGACGCTGAACGGCAGATGCAACAAACAAAGGAGGAGAAAACAACAAAACAATAAAATAAGCTTAATATTAATTTATTAAGGCAAGTATTTACAAGTGAGTCAGGTCTGGTAAAAAGATAAACCATAAATACAAAAAATAAGCCAAAAGGCAGCACTAAACTAAAGCAAGTTAAATAAACAAAAAGTAGCATTAAACAAAAAAAAAAAAATAAACAACAGCAGGCAGGAACAGGGACAAGAACCCACAAAACCACCGATGAACGTCAGGACAGCCTCTGTCATCAAAGATGAGCAGCTCGTGGTCACACGACTACTCATGGTACTCCAACGACGTGCTCCACTTCAAAGGCGTGCGCCAATTTGTTGCTTCGACCAACGTCGACTAATACTCTCGCTGCCCTACCAGACCCGACTGACCATCACCAATGAGAACATCAAAAACAAAAAACTTGAAGGTAAGGAGGCAGCAATCCACAAAAGGGAACGAGCGGGGAACCAGCAGTTCAAAACCATCACTTAACGTGACAGCTGGATTAAGAAGTAGTCTAGTTCATTGTCTTCAAACGGCGCCCTTGTGGAAGCAACGGCGTCCTTAAGACCATAATGAATCTTTGAGGGGAGTCCATTATCTCCTGAGCAATAATAAATAGGTTGGACACGATAGAGGGGCGAGGGAAGTCGGGAACCATATGAACTCAGTATCGCCTTTCGGGTTTGGGAACCGCATACCCACTAGCTAATGTCGAGGTCCATCACGAGTGACATTGGCCAATGGATTATAAAATGTAATTTACTGAATTTCTTCCAAGATGTTGCACAGCTGCAACATCATTATCTAGAAAAATTACAGTTCAAAGCATCAGCAAGCACAGAAACCTCAATGTGCAGCAGTCACACCACTGATAAATCTCTTATGAAAGTGGAAGAGGATAAATCTCAACTCTGAAACCAGAAGTCGCATCCACAGAACGCCAACTAACTTATGCCTTAACTGATAACACGAAAGTGTTTGGCATTCATTTGTTCCTTTTCCATTCGTTTATATATATATATATATATATATATATATATATATATATATATATATATATATATATATATATATATATATTTATATATATATATATATATATATATATATATATATATATATATTTATATTATATATATATATATATATATATATATATATATATATATATATATATATATATATATATATTAACATCCAATAAATCAATAAGCGTATCCAATAAAATTTATGCAAGTTGTGGTTAATAAGGGTGTTCAATTTGTTGCTGATGAGAATTTTGACTTAGGTAAGAGCTTTACGGGGCCTAGAGTTAATGCACATGGGTATCGTACCTGACTCTGCCATTAGGGGTGAAACGATAATTTGGAGAGTTTGCATATTCCAAATTACATACAAATCTATTTGTACACAATATCTATATAAAAAATTAAGTATAAAGGATGCCTCATTAATAAAAATCAATTGCCAGGCCAACCTAATTACCCTTTCCTCCGTGAATCTAAAATCTCCAAAATGACAAATTGTGGAACGGTGGCACCCTAATGAGTAAACATCATTAAGTTAACGACCACCAGCACAGAGACAGCAACCATAATAAGGAGACGAATACTGTAATGCATTTTGTCAGGTATCGAATGCAGATCGGAAAGACTTTCGAATGTAGGCGCCAAAGCAAGAAAGTTCCCGTTATTTTTCTAAAAACTATACGATGAAAATATTCTGTTTCTGGTTACGGGATGATAAGTAAATTAGTGTAGGTTAAAAAAATATAAAAACTTCTATGTACATGTAGACAAAGCAAATATTTTTATCACCTTCAAAAGATGCTCACACACATTCATGGCATTGTTAGCAGAATACAGAAATAGCACTGATATGTTTAGCTGAAAAATGTACGTTATCAAAGGGTTTCTAAGTCAAGGTCTTAGCAAACAGGGGCCAGCGTTTAGAATTCCAGATGCCCATGGTTTTGTTTGTTTTTATGAGCAATCCAGCACACTAGTTTTGAAGCGCCCTCTTTCTCCTGACACTCCTTTATTCTGCTGGTCCTAAAACTTCGAGACCAGATGAGAAAAATTTTCACTTCTAGGTGTTTAGTGCTCTTCGGAGGGAGTGGTACCAAAAGGGTAGCGCCTTGCAGTTCCAAGCAAGTCTTGAGATATGAGTTTGCTAGACAAGTAACCTTTTCTTGACTCCTGGATGCATACGGAACCCACTATCAGCTGATTCGTGGCGGAAGGCCGGAGCAAAGAACTGGCCTCGTTGTTGGTAACTCAGTCACGCCATCCATTAATTTGCAGATAAGAAATTCTCTGGTTACTCAGTAATTCTGGTATTTCAACTAATATGTTATATAACATTGTAAGCATAAGTCTTCAGCCTTCAAGAATAACCAATTATTAATTTTTCTATGGTCCTTTAAAAGGTTAAACGCCGTCGTAACATAGCCCCACGAACATTACTGGGCCAGGGTGTGGGGCTAACAAACTCATCTCAAAGCGACTTGCTTAATACTGAAAGGCAACTGGTGGAAAAAATACACGTATAACACACATATATACACACACACACACACACACACACACACATATATATATATATATATATATATATATATATATATATATATATATATATATATATATATATTATGTGTGTGTGTGTACTGTAAGTATATGCGTGTTAGTCTGTGTTGATTTCTGCGTGTTCTTGCGTCTTTCTTTATGCAACTTAAGTGGTCAATCTATAGGAAATAATCAAATTTCTCTTGCTTTTAATACTTTACATCAAATAGCAAATAACAACTTTTAAGTTTCTGCAGATCATCTTCACTATCCACTGTCAGTAGTCATCTGCATACATACACCATTCCACATTCCATCCACGAGTCATTTTTGTATCCCTCAACTTTGCATTATGAGGCCATGAATTATTTATAGCTGTAATAACTCTACGCACGAGATGAAATAAACGCTGAATTTACACTGAAAATCTTGATTTTTTCCGTGGATGCTCTTTTTATGAAATAAATTATGTAGTCTGCTTTTAATACTTTACATCAATTAAAACCTAAATGTTTTCTATTATGTTTCAGCTGCCATTTTAACTCCTCGTCAATTTGTGGTGTGCTATAAAATTTACCATCCGCTGGAAACCATTATTTCCTATTCATGTTCACTTTTATTTCATGAGTATTCCATCCCGGGGTCACTCACACGCTTAATATTCGTGGTTTCGGTAGCACCGAGACTGTCTCGATTTTCCATACTGAAACATTTATGGCACTGGAATAGTAAAAATAGGAAGAATGATGCCGACAGGAAATGCTTTTGTGTTTCACTACTCCTAGGTCAATGCCACAATTGCTAAAATGAACTGACGCGTTGTATGCATTCTCCGGTATATCATTCATAATTCTCCAAAGTGTGTGTGACACTAAAAGGAAGCTATGAAACCAGACTCTTTAACGTCTGGGTCATTCGCTCATGAGACATGCGTTCATCTGGAATTAACGCAGTGTCCTTGAGATAATGTCTCATGAGAGGCCGAATTCGGTGTTAAAAAAGTTAACTGACATTCAAGGCATAAAATAAAGTATTCTAATAGAATAAGTAGACCATCTAACAAGCTTTATTGCTTTTTTGTTTGTTAATTTCTTCTCGCTGATGTCTTGCTTTTGTACTTTGTTCTACAGAAGCTTGCTTAGCAAATTACTGTCATTTAGTCTTGATACATGTGAATGATTCCTAATTTTGAATAGAAAAAGAAAATGATCGAACATTTTCGTAATATCATGATATCCAGAACGTAGATAACTAAACTTGTGGATTTTAATATGCATTTGAAGGTTAAAATCCACAAGTTTTGTTATCTACATTCGAGATACAGATTTTGACATGTCTAAATAACACAACAGTTGTGAATATAATAATAATAATAATAATAATAATAATAATAATAATAATAATAATAATAATAATAATAATCTGAACGACAGATTCTCCGGTCCATTATACCCACACAGCCTAATATGATGAGCCTTGTTTGTGCGTTGATCTTGGTTTGGCATAGGTATAAATAACACCCTGAACAGCTAAGGAAGTTTCGGCATAACACAAAAAAACTAGTAGGCTATTTTGATGGAAACCAGCTTGGATTCCACGTCTTCAGTACGTTCAGCGTACACAGATGCATTGCGTAATCTGCGAAAAGCACTTTCAATGAACTTATGTAATTTCAGGAGCACCAGGTAATAGAGAAACCTATCGGCCTTCAAATTTATTGGTGAATGCTTCCCCCGATAACACTAGCCTGAATATTTTATGTGGCTTATGTTTATGTGGTATCACACCGTCGTTTTACCCCCACCGAGACTCGATTATGTTTCCAGGTTTATAAACGCCCTGTATTATAACTGGCTATAATCATCCAGGGTGGGGCCAGTACGAATAATCTCTCAACAATTCTTTAGGTGTGATACATAGAATAAATGTAATCACTAATAAAAAGATATTTAGGTATGGAACGAAGAGTATGAAATACTTCCAATGAAAAATTAATGATACTTGAAATGAATTATCTTCCCTTTGGTAAACATTCACCCTGAAAGAAGAAAGACTTCAGAGCAAAAAAAAAGTACACTATTATAGAAATAAAAGTGCATTTAGATTTAAAGGTGATAAATATGGAATTGGATTAAAATCGAAAGGGGAATCCTAAACACAATCATGATGAATCAGAAGCTTCAACTGATGACACGACAATGGGAAAGGGAAGAATTGATTCCCCTTCATTCTCATGCAATTTGGTACTTTATCGAAAAGTGCATTTGAAATTCTCATCCCAGAGATCAAGGCTACAAGCGCAAAATTTTAATTTTCCTTTCATTGTCTCTTTCTCTAGGATTAGGCACCTGGAATATTTCACTTTAGAAACCAGTAATGGCGTCGCGTTCATTTTAAAGAAGCATTGTGGATTCAGTTATGAGATATCCCATAGTTCTTGTGTTCCTAGGTGTTCCTAAATAATCACTCACAGCTGGGTCAAACACCAACAACAGACGAGACTCTGTCATGCAACATCGTTCCTTTACTGTGGACAAGATGCCCATTGCCTGGTGCACCCTCTTCCGAGTCATTCGGGAACGTCACATCGTACTGGGATTCATCAACGTTTACGACAGATCACGTGAGGCACATGTGGTCTTTCATTTATCATATCATAAGTCTAACAGACCCTAGATTTTGTTCTTGTGTCTGTTGACATTACCCCGTAATATAACTCTGAAAGCTACAAGGCCCTCTTAAAGTCTCGATTTCTTCACACTTTGGATGCGACTGTCAGTACTAAGATCCAAATAAAATAATTGAGAAATTCTAAGGCCTAGGCAAGATTAGAACTCGCATCCAGGATATCAGACGAGGAAAGTAATTTACGCTGATTTCCTGCATTCTCTAAGTTATATATATATATATATATATATATATATATATATATATATATATATATATATATATATATATATATATATATATATATATATATATATATATATATATACTATATATACTATATATATATATATATATATATATATATATATATATATATATATATATATATATATATATACATATATATATATATATATCATAATCTTATACTTTATTTCAGCTCACGGCCACATACATGGAATATACAAAGTAGAGACAATAACATACACAATTTAGATACATGAGATAACTTGATAAAAAATGATAAATCGGCAATCCCCACACAGTTGCTGAAGAAGTATAAAAAATAGTATTCATAATAATGGTAATGACAGTAATATTATTGAGAATAGTAGTAAACAGTGACATCAATGAATACATGGCTGTAGAAAGTTGTTTGTTATTTATTTTCCATATAAACTTGAATATAAATTCAAGTTTAAAGGTAATCTTGACAATTACTTTTCCAGCAGAGTATATATAGCAAACAAAATAGATATGAAGTTTCTGATGCACACAAATTACGAAAAGCATCCTGTTACTTTTATATTCATGTAAAGCCTAAGCTTAAACATAAACAAAGAGAGAGAGAGAGAGAGAGAGAGAGAGAGAGAGAGAGAGAGAGAGAGAGAGAGAGAGAGTACCGAATGTTATATATAGATATATAGAGGAAAATTTTGCGATTGGTAGGCACTTTCCCAATGAAGAAATCTCTAGTCTTCGAACAAGTTAGAGAAGCGAGAATACGGGAGTTATTTGATTATTACTGGCTAAAATTCTGAAGCTGCCTTCAAGAACATTGTATGGATGTATTGTACATAATGTTAAAAGTTCGAAGTATCGTCATGTTTTCTCCACATATTGTTATAAGTGTGTAGCAGTGGTTCGCACTTGTGAAGAAACTACTTCGTTACGTGGCAGTAATGTATTTCCTTCGTCAATTTCTGAGTAAATGCTGCTGTGATTATTGAAATTCGAGAAACATTCTATAAAATTATTAAGCAAATAAAATTACTGGACCAGTAAATTTGCGTGACGAGACAGACATAAGTCTCTCAGAAAACTTTGGCAAGGACACGATAAAACAAAGGCGATATGCTGATGAATTTTAGAGAACTTGAGTAACTTTGTTTTTTGTTTCTCTCGTCTAAATTTTACATAAGTCTGACGATAATATTCATAATTAAATAGCTGATCCAATAAAAAGGCGAACTGAAAACATAGACAAAGAAAACGACGGCAATCATGACTAACAATGGAGTTAAAAATTAATAATGAACCATCGTGAATAATTAGTTGGCCTACTGCAAATCAGAGCTTTTTACCAAAGTTCCCACTTCATGATTCAAAAGGGAAATACTTGCTGGTGCATATATGATGAAATTGGCAAAATTCCATCTTTCTCTTTCATATATGCGTCGCATTTCAAAACTGGTCTTTCTCCTTTATAATAAAAGTAAAGGCAATAGGTAAATGAACACTGTCACATCTTATACAAATTGATACAGTTGTAGGCCCGAAATAAAGATGATTGATTTATTATCTGAAATAAAACAATAGCATACCTGATGCGCGAGTATTTCACGAAATTCACCAGGAAATAAGATGAAAATTTACATAAGCAGAACTTTTAATAAAAAAAATTTTCATACGAAAATAAACTGCATATTTTTAAGGAACTGTACCTGAGGAGGAGGTCTGCCTTATGAAGCGGCAACAACAACCACCCCTACCCCTTCCTCCCCCTCATAATGATAATCATAGAAATATAAAATCCTTATATGCAAGAATAAACAAGACTGCAATTCTATGCAGAATTCAAACAAGCAAGCAGATATCGACCCTCGTTGGATGGATGACCATACCCTGGCAAAAGGTTTTTCACTCCCATAAATACATGAGGGCAAAAACCTCGACTCACATTCAGTTACATTACAGGCAACAGTCGCTAATTACCTTGGTATTACTGATAGAGATAATCAATGGGCCTATTAAGTATCGTTACGACTGACTGTTATGCATAAGGCGTTCTCAGTATTCAGTTCAGGATGCTGTCAAGCTGCTTGAGGGATTTTCTTTTGTTGTGGATTCTTTGTGTCGTCGGGCGTTTTGTTCTTAGTGAATGTATGCATATGGTTATAACATTAACTTTACGTTTGGATTGTTCATTATTTAGTAATAACTTACCGATTATTTATCAAGTAAATAACTAGGTCTTATACATATCTTCTATATCATCAGAATCTTTTTTACTATTGCAGTCTTTAATTCATAATAGAAAATATAAACTACTAAACAGGAATCTTATCCATCCGTTACTTGACAATGCTTTACAAGTAACATAGGACAAGGCATCAAGTTTGCAAACAAAAGAAATAATCTATATCAACAGAGTCACAATTTAATACAAGATCTTCTTATGTAGCAATATTACGCATAATACCAATGAGAAGGTCTATAAAACATTAACAACCCGTAACGCTAAAAGACCTTAGAACATTTCCCTGTTTATTTACTTTCCTCCGCACATTACTTCGCTTCCCCTCTTATAACTTTACCAAACTGGGCGAAAGATTAACGAACCATATTCCCACCTCTCATTACTATACCCGTACGCGTAACCAAAATGACTAAGGAAGTAAAGACCATTTTTCCTATGAAAGCTTTTAAAAGTACCCAAAGGAAGTGGCCTTCTTAAATTGTTCTTAGAGGTAAAACAGTGTGACTCCATTAGCACGGCAGTTAGCTAAAAAAGAAATACTGAGCTCCATGGAAATGAATCATTACGGGAGAAGTCGGTTTAATGTTGTGTAAGTAAAATTATGACTTTACATAAATGGACTTAACGAAGATTATGTTGTTAATTACGGCTCTATAAATTACTTCGATTTGGAATAATTTCAGAATTATTTTCATTATGTTCCAAAGACATGGGAAATTTCGTAACAATCAAAGTAAACACAGAAGCCTAGAATTTAACCATAACTACATTTAACAGCTTGTTAAACCCAATTCCAAAAATATTTCTAAATCAATGTGCCCAAATTCTTCCTCTCCTTGCAAATAAGTTGTTTGCATTAATAAGGGGTGTGTATGGGAGAGTGGACGGCTTTTGCCAAAAAATAAATAAATAAATAAATAAACAAACTACTGCTAATGATAATTTTTCGACTTCGTGCGCGAAGCGCACAAACTTGACCACTTCATATCCCTACAGAGAAAATTCAACAGGGCCACCTCAACTCATTCATACAAAAACTGGCCAATGCCCTCCGTCTAGCATGCCCATCCCTTCCAGCGCTCTTTCAAAGCTATCCTACATGCCACTTTCTCGGTCTCCCTTTCCTCTTCTCGCCCAAAAACTTCGAATATTACCCATGTTTTACAACCTATCATATTTTTATCTTCTTACCGCATCTTTGTTGTATGTACACTTGTCATTTCAGCCCTTGCTGCTTCACATATACTTTGTTAAGAATTTATTTCGGGAGCTTTCAACTTTTTTCTTTCATGTGAGTTCAACTTCTACTCGTCATTTTCATAAAGGAGAATGACCCTCCATATGACCTAATACTTGCGTTCATTAGACCGTCTTCTCGTATTTGAGTGGAACGACTTTACCTACCTTGAAAGGGGTCCTATTGCTAGCTGTCCATAGTGTTTTATTAAACTTGAAAAGATAACAATTGACACATCAATTGGTAAAGAATTTCTACTGAAAACTAAGCAAATTTACATCAATGTTCCAATTCTAATTAAATGGGAATATTCATAATATTTTCATATTTTAAACCACAATCAATACCGTCGGCGTCTGCTCCTACAATAATTTCATGACTTTTAAAATGTGCTGTACATTTTATTTTTTTTTTTTTTTGTAAAACAAGAAATGAATCCAAACTACACAGTAATTTTATGTTTTAATTATCAATTTTATTAGTATATTCTAGGAATTCGAGAGAACAGAATAATTCTTCCAAGTTTACTAACCTTATTGTTCACACTTTTATCTGCTTTTAACTGACCATGTCTTAAACACTCATTGTAAAGAACATCATATTCAAAGCTTCTCGGTTAAACAATGGTATCAAACGCCTTCTCGATTATTTCTATGACAGCCTCTTATAAACTGACGAGAATTCTTAGCGAATGCCTCAGATGAAGGAGGGGGTACACGTCACTTTGGATCTAAATCAACTTAATATTTCAAAGGGGCCAATTTTCAGTATGTTCTGAACCAAAACATGTGCTTGCCAAAAGTTTCCTCCTTCCCTTGCTTCACCAATGATGATTTTAATAAGAAGAATGTGCCTCTCTTACGTCGCACGAAAACATATTCCGTAGGCAGATACGCGTTCCCTTATGCACTGCTAAATAAATGGGTAGGAAGGGTAATTGCTACTAAAATTTACTGGTCAAAGACAGAGATTAGTTACCTGGATAAATCTGTTGTCACGAAAACGATCGTTTTACGAAAAAAAAATTTTTCTTGCCACTAAAACGTCGCGTTATTATTCATTGTAAGTCCTTAGAAAAATCCCAAAAGAATTTATCTGCCTCCGAAGGAGTTTCATTATCAGACTTAAGTTGGCAAAAGGAGTACTTTTGTTTTCACATTTCATCTATTAATCTTGCGAACGACATTTGCCTATCATACTTCTTATATAAAGGCATGGTAGACATAATAAAATGTTTTGATTTACCCTACGATAGGCAATATTCCCCACCCCCCAACCCGCCAAATGGGTGATAATATGCCCTTTAACTGTCCTCCATAACAAATGTCATTACAACTTTTATATTTACTTGTGAAAACTTACATTTGGCCTGTGGAGTTCATTAACATAATTATAAACTTTGAGCTTTCTTACAAATTGAGAACAGCTTGTATTTTTTAAAACTTGTCAGTTGATTTCTTTATAAAGTAAATGAAAATTATTATTAAGGTTAAGTCTGGCTTTGGTATATTTAAACACACACATATAATCTTTATTTTTTGCAAGCGTCAGAAAAATCGTAAAAATATTAAACAATGAACTTGCGTGAACCAAAATACCACAAACCCCAGATTTATTCTCTCTTAAACGTTCTGAGAATATCTATATAACGTCAAATATCGGGCGTATGACAAATTCTGGTGGCATTTCTACTGGTGTATATATATAAATTTTATATATATATATATATATATATATATATATATATATATATATATATATATATATATATATATATATATATATATATATATATATATATATATATATATATATATATATATATTTATTATATATATATATATATATATATATATATATATATATATATATATATATATATATATATATATATATATATGTGTGTGTGTGTATACATACATACATATATATATATACATTATATATATATATATATACATACATATATATATATATATACATATATATATATATATATATATATATATATATATATATATACATACATATATACATATATATATATATATATATATATATATATATATATATATATATATATATATATATATATATATATATATATATATATATATATATATATATATATATATATAGGTCAGCAAACATAGTACCTGACCTTAGCACTAATGGATTTTGTTGCCCCTCCTTTTTGACGCCTGTATAGCGTGGATTTTTAGTTTACAACTGTTTGTATGTTTGTCTGTACTGTCCCCCTAGTATATATATTGTGATTCCTGCTGTCATGTATCAGTCCTTTTTCAATGGCTTAGAAATAAAGACAAAACCGGCCATAACCTGAACCTAAACGTAGTCTTCCATTGTTTTCACCTTTGGAGATATGTGACATAGAAATCACGCGTTATGTGATTATAATCATATATACATTTATATATCCAGTATCTATCAAGCATACATCTAACATTCAGAGCTACCATGAAATTAAACATTATACTATTATGCCTAGTTAAGAGCAATTGCAAATCCTTCAGGACTTTTTAGAATAGAAAAGAAAAACAATTCTACCGTGACAATGGATGAGATGATCATGAGATTTCGTAATGTATATAGGAAGAGAGACAGGTTACCATCAAGCAATTATTCTCTGGTGACTTTTAATTTCACACCCATGCAACTTCATTATACCTGGGCTTCTTTCCATCGCAATATATCAGAATGAAATGACAAGAGTCGCTGGATGCACAGACAAGAATAAACTTAAAGGAAAACGGAAAATAGAACAGAAAACAGAGAAGAGGTCCCGAGAGGAATAATGATGGTAGAAGCGCGGTTGATAAGAAGCAGGAACCCAAGAGGACGCCGAAAGACAACAAGGCAATATTTAACTAATAATAGTAATTATTAGTTGAACAAGGCTGTTGGGCCTAGTTAGTCTTGCTAATAAAGTATAACTGATCCAGCTGAGGATGAACAAATGGAAACTGAAAAGATTTCTATAGCAATAAAAACTGAAGGCTGACGTCTAGCATCAATTAGTATTTAATACATAATCATAAGGAATAGTCAATTAGACTAGCGTAGTATTCAACCTTTCTATCAGTTTCGAAGTTAATCAAAAGAGAAACGCCACGTCACAAAAAATTGACAATGCTGATGAGTTTTAAATTAAATGAACGCAGACTTTAACCTGCAGTTCTTTGATTGTACTAAATACACTGTCTGTCGGAGGGATACTTGCAAAAAGGTAAAAGAAATGTACCGTAGGATTAGTAAACAAAACATCCCAATCATTACAAGAAGTCGGTTTATTCATTATACCATGATCGAAGTGTCTGTATTATTATAAAAATAAATGTCAAACAAATTACTAAGACATGAAATAGTGACCTTTAAGACCTAGATTTCATGTGAGAAAGTATGAAGCGATGAGGTGCTGAATGTTGGTGGACACCTAAAGTAATAAGACTTCGAATCATAAGTTGTCTGCACATTCAATGCCATTCAATTGAAGGACTGTGATACTGAGGAACTTAAGCTAAGAGATTAGTAAATTATAAAAATATTAAATTTGTAAGTTTTTACAGTGCTATGAAGTAAGAGGTTATTTTGACACATCAGTAATATTACCAGCATAAAAAAACTAAAGAGAATCAACTATAAACCTCATAACTCAATCTACAGTAACCACCTTGAAAAAAGTACACGAACTGCCAAGACACCCAGTCCACAGCCCCGTGTCTTTCACGAGTCAAGACAAATATCCACTACAATAAAATATCGTTGAAGTCTCACACGCAACTCGGCTTAATTAACTGAAGTACTTATACGGAGGACCGACACCACGTGGAGATGATTAAAGCTGTAAGCGCTTATAATTCTTCTATAGCACAAGTGTACCACACGGTGCTGTGAAAGGTCCTGCCGTCTTCTGCAGTCTCGGCAAGTTTTATCGCTTTCCCACCGCCCTTGAAAGCGTCTTGTGTATTGTCTCTTGGGGAACTTCCAATCACCGTATTTTTAGTTTTCTGTAAAAGAAATATATTGAGATGGCTTTGTCTGTCCGTCCGCACATTTTCTGTCCTCATTTTTTCTGTTCGCCCTCAGATCTTAAAAACTATTAAGGCTAAGTTAAGTATACCTTAGTTTAACCAGACCACTGAGCTGATTAACAGCTCTCCCAGGGCTGGCCCGAAGGATTAGACTTATTTTACGTGGTTAAGAACCAACTGGTTACCTAGCAACGGCACCTACAGCTTATTGTGGAATCCGAACCACATTATAGCGAGAAATGAATTTCTATCACCAGAAATAAATTCCTCTAATTCTTCATTGGCCGGACGGAGAATCGAACGCGGGCCTAAGAGAGTGCTAGCCGAGTACGATATCGACCCATCCAATGATGAACTACTACTAAGGCTAGAGGGATGCAAATTGGTATGTTGATCATCCACCCTCCAATCATCAAACGTACCAAATTGAAGCCCTCTAGCCTCAGTAGTTTTTTATTTTATTTAAGGTTAAAGTTAGCCATAAACCTACTTCTGGCACCGCTATATGTACCAACAACACAGGCCACCACCGAACCGTGGCTGAGTTTCATGGGCCGTGGCTAAGAGTTTCATGGCCATGGCTGAAAGTTTTATACAGCATTATACACTGTACAGAAAACTCGATTGCGCCGAAGAAACTTCGGAGCATTTATTACTTCTTGTTTTTTACAACAGAAATATTCTTAAGTCAGGCCCCAACTCCGTCTCAGATAAACCATCTCTCCCTCAGCAGAAACAAATATTATTTAAGCACTGTTTTATTTCTATCACATTCATACCCTAAATTTTACTCCATTAATTCAAAGAAATATATATCTTAAAGTTATAGTTCAGTTGTATACGAGCTTAAATATACTCAGTAAGTTCTATACTATTCTATATAATATTGAGAACTGGGACTGTAATTTAATATAATAAAACTGCGAAAAAATAAGGAGAAACAATATTCATCTCAAGTGACGGATTTCTTTAATTAAATAAAGAACCATAATAATACGAATATAAATAAAAACCCACCAAGAGATATTTCTTTCTATATGCTTGGCATTTAAAAATATTTACATATGAACAATTTCCAAAATTTTTTAAATTGTTCCTTTGTAAAATTGTGCACATCACAAGAAAATAGAAACAAACTTCTATTGATGGGTCTTTCCCACCAATTACAATGGGAACGTGGAGAGAGAGAGAGAGAGAGAGAGAGAGAGAGAGAAACCTGTAATCAATTATGACTACACATATATCAACCGCCATTGGTAAGATAACATAATCATGAAAACCCCATTCACTGTTCATTACCCAATCGCAGATGAAGGCAATAACCTGAGCTAAACTTCAATTACGCTGCACGTGGCACTCGCTAATTACTATTCAATTACCGGTACAGCCAATCCCTTTGCTAATTAAGAATTGTTGCGGTTGCCTGTCATGCTGAGAGTCACCTTAACATTTGATTCACTGCGCTGTCGACTGCGCGTGAGGAATTTGATTTTGCTGCTTAAGGAATGTAATCGGTTGTTTATTAATGCAGTGAGTTGCCTCATCACTTATTTATCCGGGAAGTTACACATACAGGCATGTCGTCTGCACAATCAATGGCTTTCTTTATTGAATCTTCTAAATAAATGTCTCTATTACGTTTTCATTTATCTGTTTTCCTTAGGTGTAAACAATATACATTTTTTCCAAAGCTTTTATGAAGCTCTAATGTAAAATTAAATGTATTCAGTAACTGTTAATGCTTTACCAGTAATTGGTCGAGGTGTTCCCATTAAAGAAAAACAAAAATAAATGAACATGAACACAATTTAATAAGTGATTTTGTATACTAACACCAACAAAAGACGAAGAAGTACTATACCGAGGTTAACAAAGCAATATTAACAATCATCTCTAAAATCATATTGCTGTTCCGCTTCGTTTTCTTTTTCACCTTTTTTCGCCTTCATTGCAAAAAAAAAAAAAAAAAAAACTTTAACCCCGGTAGTCGGAGAGATTAATGACCTCTGTTGTCTTACTCTACTGTTTCTGTATTAGTAATAAAAACAATTAACTAGTAAACTACGGTCATTCCATTAGAACAGTTGGAGCCTGAATTTAATAAGGTACACAAGAATTGTGGAGCAATCAAACTAAGCACGGTAAAAAATATAGATTAAAATCCAACACTGAACATATTACGATATGTTGCCTGACTTGGTCACTGAAACGTTTAACTGGAGGCAATTTTACTGCAAATTAACGTTCAACTGAAGGAAATTCTACTGCAAATTAACGTTTAACTGAAGGCAATTTTACTGCAAATTAACGTTCGACTGAAGGCAATTTTACTGCAAATTAACGTTTGGCTGAAGGCAATTTTACCGCAAATTAACGTTCGACTGAAGGCAATTTTACTGCAAATTAACGTTTAACTGAAGGCAATTTTACGGCAAATTAATGTTTGACTGAAGGCAATTTTACTGCAAATTAACGTTTAACTGAAGGCAATTTTACGGCAAATTAATGTTTGACTGAAGGCAATTTTACTGCAAATTAACGTTTAACTGAAGGCAATTTTACTGCAAATTAACGTTCGACTGAAGGCAATTTTACTGCAAATTAACCTTTGGCTGAAGGCAATTTTACTGCAAATTAACGTTCGACTGAAGGCAATTTTACTGCAAATTAACGTTTAACTGAAGGCAATTTTACTGCAAATTAACGTTTAACTGAAGGCAATTTTACTGCAAATTAACGTTTAACTGAAGGCAATTTTACTGCAAATTAACGTTCGACTGAAGGCAATTTTACTGCAAATTAACCTTTGGCTGAAGGCAATTTTACTGCAAATTAACGTTCGACTGAAGGCAATTTCACTGCAAATTAACGTTTAACTGAAGGCAATTTTACTGCAAATTAACGTTTAACTGAAGGCAATTTTACGGCAAATTAACGTTTAACTGAAGGCAATTTTACTGCAAATTAACGTTCGACTGAAGGCAATTTTTTACTGCAAATTAACCTTTGGCTGCAGGCAATTTTACTGCAAATTAACTTTCGACTGAAGGCAATTTTACTGCGAATTAACGTTTCACTGAAGGCAATTTTACTGCAAATTAACGTTTGACTGAAGGCAATTTTACTGCAAATTAACGTTTAACTGAAGGCAATTTTACTGCAAATTAACGTTCGACTGAAGGCAATTTTACTGCAAATTAACCTTTGGCTGAAGGCAATTTTACTGCAAATTAACGTTCGACTGAAGGCAATTTTACTGCAAATTAACGTTTAACTGAAGGCAATTTTACTGCAAATTAACGTTTAACTGAAGGCAATTTTACTGCAAATTAACGTTTAACTGAAGGCAATTTTACGGCAAATTAATGTTTGACTGATGGCAATTTTACTGCAAATTAACGTTTAACTGAAGGCAATTTTACGGCAAATTAATGTTTGACTGAAGGCAATTTTACTGCAAATTAACGTTCGACTGAAGGCAATTTTACTGCAAATTAACGTTTGGCTGAAGGCAATTTTTGCAAATTAACGTTCGACTGAAGGCAATTTTACTGCAAATTAACGTTAAACTGAAGGCAATTTTACTGCAAATTAACGTTTGACTGAAGGCAATTTTACGGCAAATTAAGGTTTGACTGAAGGCAATTTTACTGCAAATTAACATTTAACTTAAGGGAATTTTACTGCAATTGAAATAATTCGTTATGGGATTAACACCCCAAAAATTAATATCCTTTAATCATAAGAGACCAAGATTTTATAATAATGCGGCACAAAAACGCAAAAATTTTGACTTGATTATAAACATAACTTGCAAATCCAACGTGCATAATTTACTGTAGAAATCATTATATATATATATATATATATATATATATATATATATATATATATATATATATATATATATATATATATATATATATATATATATATATATATATATATATATATATATATATATATATATATATATATATATATATATATATATATATATATATATATATATATATATATATATATATATATATATATATATATATATATATACATATATATATATATATATATATATATATATATATATATATATATATATATAATTATATACATACATACATACATATATATACATACATTCATACATGTATATGCTAAATCTAAGTAAAAAATATTTTATCAAGAAAACTAAATCTTGTTCATTCCACCGAGGTATGTGCATGAGCTTACTGCTGACATTCTTCGTTTAAGTACTACAACACTTTCCGAACCAGCGGCATCAAAACCTTTCTCAGTTAATTCTTGCATAGCCTCTTTATAAACGGACGAAAATTCTTGACGAATGTCAATTTGGATCCGCAACAACAATATACTTTACAACGATCGCTTCGGAATTCTCTGAGCTGCGTTACACGTCCTGGACAAAAAATCCCTTCTTTCCAACAAATCCAGTAATGAATTCAGTAGTTTACACATTGCTAAACAGGACTGTTGTGACTTCCACAGGAGTCTTGTTCAGGGTTTTTAGAAAACTGGAAATAAATGCACCTTTCATTTCCAAACAGGATTATATGAACGACAGACAGAATGGCGGCATTCTTAAATCCCCATTTATACGATTTATCCCAGGGGACGTGAGTAAAATATGACTAAATTCCGATAAATAAAAAAACAGGCTTTCTCCAAAAGAGACAATCGGGACCTTTTACCTGAAAGCTTTCAAGTCGTAAATCAGGCCTTCCACCCCACCTAACCCCACCTCCAACCTCATACCAACCTCTGACAGATCGAAGAGAGGGGTAAATACAACGGGGGTTGAGCGAGATCAGCCCAGGTAACTGATACATTTCACCTTCCCATTAAGGGTAGAAAAGTCATTGATGGACGACCTAACAGCATGCAAAGGTTATTTATTAACGCCTATCACCCGTTAAGCAACATTAGCACAACAACGGTTTGCTACAACTTGTTACTAAATCCAAGGGCGAGTCCATTGTCCAAACAATGAATCAAATTTCGTGAAATGCTGAAATTCTCTTTACTCGGATCAATAACATACGTTAGACTTTATTCATTACTTAATTCGATAAATTATTATTCGATAATACTATGTATACAATGTGATCTATTTTCCTAGCGGTAAATAAGCAACTTGTATTAAGATTAAATTGAAGAGTCTTTGGAAAGTCCTACAACCAGGGAACCAGATGTTCTGATACCAAAATTTGACATATTCGGATTTCGTGTATGAATCACTGTAAAACACTAAGCAACTCCCACCGCCTAACACAGCGAGGAAATACGAAGTTTCATATTGATAATTAATCTTTCAATTACACCAAAAATCAAGTGATCCTCTATTATTCAAACATCATTCTGGCAGAATTATCACTTCATTTGTCGAGAACCTTTAAATCAATCTTTGCCAACGGTTTCCTAAAGCTCAGATCGTTGAAACTTTATTAATATACACCAAACTTCAATTGCTTGGTTTGAATTGAATTGAATACAGAATTTAGGCCAAAGGCCAAGCAGTGGGACCAATAAGGTCATTCAGCGCTGGCACGGAAACGGACAGTAAAAGGTTTAAAAGGTGTAACAGGAGGAAAATCTCGCAGTTGCACCATGAATCAATAGTTAGGAGAGGGTGGAAAGTAAGATGGAAGAAAGAGAATAGGAAAGAAGGTACCGTAAAAGGAACGAAAGCGGTTACAGCTGGGGGCCGAAGGCACGCTGCAAAGAACCTCAAGTAATGCATACAGTGCACCGCAAGAGGTGCACTGACGGCACTAACCCCCTACGGGGGTCAATTGTTTGGAGGATGTCTCTCCATGAATGTTTCCTCTATTGATAAAACTCCGTTTATCCGTTCCCTAAATATTTTGTTAAAATTTATATACAAGGGTGGAAACACTAGCACTCCAAACTTCATCGGCGAAGGCAATAATCTCTATCAATTCAAATGTCGAACCCAAGAACACATACGATCAGAGACAAACACTTCCTAATAAGTTACTTTCACTTACTTCTCTTAAGCTTTCCCTCACACCTTGTTGCTTATTTTTTTTTAATTTCCCTTTCACTTGAGCTCTCAGAAGCTATTATTCTTTCACACTTCTTTACCTCACATAAAATCTAACAGCAACGAGACTTCACTGACAACGAAAAAGCTTTTTGAATAACTTATTCACTCTAAACTCTAATGCGTTGATCCTGTTGGAGTGTAATTGATGGCCTGTGTATCCATGATTGAACTAACGGAAATAAAAGGAATAAGAAATAAAAATAAAATAAGGGTGGGCCATTGTTTATTTCAGTCTCTCATGGAATATTTTACCCAAGTTACAATAATACTCCTCTGGGCAATGAGAGAGAGAGAGAGAGAGAGAGAGAGAGAGAGAGAGAGAGAGAGAGAGAGAGAGAGAGAGAGATTTCATCCGTTATTCCAATGGCGTTCTCTTTCCTTATTCTCAAGTTTTCTTATTTGCTTTCCGACTGGATTTCATTTCCGCTCTGCATTTACGCAAAAGTCAGGTTTATTGACTCGTCCTTACGGTTGGTTAGACCTTGCAGGCGGCTCTGTGCTTTCTCGAGGAAGAGCTTGGTGCACCTGCTAGAGCCACCTTGAGTGCGGTTTGCCTTCGGCGCTCTGTTGTCAGTGTAAATGCAGCATACTTGAGTGGCTTGCATATAAATAGCCTCTGGATTTGTACTAGCTACTATCTCCACGCAACTTTGGAAAAATAACTATGAATCAATAAACATGCATACACACATATATATGTATGTGTGTGTGTCTTGATTCATATTTATTTTTCCAAACTCTGCCCAGAGGAATATTATTGTAACTTGGGTAAAATATTCCATGAGAGACTGAAATAAACAATGGCCAACCCTTATTTTATTTTTATTTCTTATTCCTTTTATTTCCGTCAGTTCAATGATGGATGCACAGGCCATCAATTACACTCCAACAGGATCAGCCCTTTAGAGTTTAGAGTGAATAAGTTACTCAAGAAGGTTTGTTGTTATCAGTGAAGTCTCGTTGCTGTTAGATTTTATGTGAGGTAAATAAGTGTGAAAGAACAATAGCTTCTGAGAGCTCAAGTGAAAGGGCAATTAAAAAAAAAAAAGCAACAAGGTGTGAAGGAAAGCTTAAGAGAAGTAAGTGAAAGTAACTTATTAGGAAGTGTTTGTCTCTGATCGTATGTGTTCTTGGGTTCGACATTTGGAATTGATAAAGATTATTGCCTTCGCCGATGAAGTTTGGAGAGCCAGTGTTTTCACCCTTGTCTATAAATTTTAAAAATATATTTAGGGAACGGATAAACCGAGTTTTATCAATAAAACTTTCATGGAGTTACATCCTCCAAGCAATTGACGTTTAGTGTGTACATATATATATATATATATACATATACATATATATATATATATATATATATATATATATATATATATATATATATATATATATATATATATATGTGTGTGTGTGTGTGTGTATGTGTGTGTGTGTGTGTGTTATATTGTGCGAGTATGCACTCGTGCTTATACAACTCCCCCTACATAGGGTGAAGGCACAAAGACCCAGTATAACAAAATGATTTGAATGAATGAGTTTAATGTGCAGTAAACTCGAGATCTCATACGAGACTTGAGAAACTGGAAGAGTAAAACTGAGGGCGATCGACACCCTGCTACTGAGGACTGAAGTGTCTTGGTAGGGTGAATACATGTATAAATGTATACTTTAAATCTTAGCGGTTTCTTTCAACAACTTCTTGTTAAGGGAAACGGTTTATTGGTGAGCACATAATGTAAAGTGTATTATACCTATGTATCATTTACACTTACATTAAATATCAAACACCACAGAGGATCCGTTAGAAAAACATTGCCAAGTAAATTTGAATACCATGCAGGACAAAATGTGGAGTTGGAGTTCCGTAGTGAATAAACATCATTGAAGCAGCAGCCACAAGACAAGGTAAATTATATAAAGCATCTCTTGTCAAGTGCTTCAAAGTAAATAAGAACCCAAAAGAATTATCTCATAAAGTTGACTTATTAAAAAGGAAAGAGGTAGCATAAAAATAAAATCAGATAAATAAAAAACAAATACAAAAATTGAAACATAAACCGGCGTGTTTGGTGACCGCAAACCTCAGAGAAGGGTGATTAATCCACGCCCACATAAAGGACACCTCTCCTAAATCATGGGTGCCCGACTTTCGGTAAAATTCCCCTAAAAAACCACAAAGCACTTGTTGCGGAATCTTTCTGACAAAAAAAAAAAAAGAGATGAAAACATACCGTTATTGGCTTATGGTAATAAAAAAAAGTTCAGCGAAAGAGAAAAACGAAGAATCTTGATGAACTTGAAATGGAACCGTAGGAAGAGACAGAGCGTGGATCCCCATTTATTTCTCTTCTAAAAAAAAAAAAAAAAAAAAAAAAAATCGTTAACCAGGAACTCCTATAGTGGTTTTTTTTCCCCTCTGCCCACCCGCCTGTGGTGCTCGAGCATGGTAACACTGCGTCCCGGGCTTTAAATAATATTATTACGCTATGTGTAAGTTTTACGTAAATAAAAGGATATCTGGGTGTACTTTTGCAACTGAAAATTGTTTTAATAATTTACTGCATGCGAATTACACAGTTAATATTCGAAATAGGATGTTGTTATTATTGTTGAATGTACAGTAAACTGCCTTTTCGGGGTGGCGAATGGAACAGCCAGACGCAGTGGCGGGAAAATTGCTTCTCTTGCTGT
>NC_089781.1:74232512-74235012 GCF_040412425.1 Macrobrachium rosenbergii | reverse complement strand
AATCTATTATTCTTCTGCTGAATTTACTTTCCTTTCTGAAGTGCGGTTTTTCACAAGACTTGATTTGCTTAGTGTAGTGAGCAAATATCCAAAGTTCATGTGTGTACCAGTGCCTAGAATCGAGTTGCTTTGGCACCTTATGTGCAACCCCCTCGATTTCTTAATTACGCTACCTATTTTTGTGTAAGTAGCCGACAGCGTTTCCGATTGCGGATGGAGTTGCTAGCTGTGGAATTATCTGTTCACCTTGTGCTTGTGCCGTGGCCGTAGCCAATGCCCCTTACCCAATAGTGTTCTATGAAGTGGATTTTCCCCACTTCTGTTATTGTGTAATTTATTGTAAATTTACTCATTCGACAGGAATCTGTTTTACCTGTGTGGTTTTTCGATTTTCCCCAATCTTCTGATTTTGTTTGTTAAATGTGAATATCAGTGATTTTAAGTGAACCTGAATGTTTATCTGCAAATTTCCCTGTTGAAGTAAATCCTTCAGCTTAGATTTCTTTCATGATTTTTACCCGAGTCCACACCTGTAGTCGGAATTACAACCTCCATGGTAGATTCCATATTCTTCTCCAGGGAAAACTCTAATACATACATACATACATACATATATATATATATATATATATATATATATATATATATATATATATATATATATATATATATATGTATATATAATATATATATGTATATATATTAATGTATATACATATATGCATATATATATGTACATATATATATATACATATATATATACACACACATATATATATATATATATATATATATATATATATATATATATATATATAAATGTATATATACATATATGTATGTATATATTAATGTATATATACATATATGCATATATATATGTATATATATGATTAGATATATATATATATATATATATATATATATATATATATATATATATTATATATATATATATATATATATATATATATATATATATATATATATATATATATATATATATATATATATATATATATATATATATATATATATATAATCATTCAGCACCATGTACCATCGCGGCAACAATATTGGAGTTCATTATTATCTTGACAACGTACAGATCTTAATTACATATTTTTACCCAAATCAACAATATTACATGATATTACTTCAAAACATTGCATTAATTGTAATATTAATTAACTGATCGGAACATACGAGAACCATTTGAGTGAATAATATTTAAATAAGTGAAATTAAAGTATCCATTAGGGACATTTGCAATGGCTCCTTGTCGCGCGAAACAGGGGAACAGTGAGTTTAATTGCCAAATTAATGTTTTGTTATTGCGCGGCTAAATTTCATTAATGACTTTGTATAACTATTATACCGTCCTTGCAGGAAATGGATGGGTACACTAAATGCCTGGGAAATTATTTCGGTAATTGCTTTGTCCAAATGTCACACTTAAACGGAAAGGCGCGTATTTCTTTCTTTCTTCAAACCAGGTGCGAAAAATGGATGGATGCCTCACGACTATTTAATTTAAAAGACTTGTCTTTAGTATACGACTGATGCCACTTTTTTCACTCTCACTCCTCTGGCGATACATAATTATGTATTGGTACGATATATTACACATAATGTAATCACCGAGCAAGAGTAAATAAAATATTCAGTTGAACTACATAAACATGTTGCATATTTACTTGTATCAACATACCAATCCATCATACATTTTTATTTCATTTAAAGATTAGGCATGAATAATACTGCTGTTATATAATAACTGAAACTACAATTTTCTTACTAATAGTGCGTCTCTCTCTCTCTCTCTCTCTCTCTCTCTCTCTCTCTCTCTCTCTCTCTCTCTCTGAAGTTCTAGTTATCATACCAAGACAGACCCTGAAAATTAATTATTCATATATGATATTTATCACAGATAATGTAGGTGTATTTATTTTAAGTGAAAATAATTCTTGGTTGAACTTGAATACATTTTGTTTCGCGTTTGCATCTACGGAAGTTGACGCATTATATCCAGTTATGAAATAAGGAATTTTTTTCTTAGAGCGCAATGAATGACTTTATTTAAAGAAAAATATACCAAACAAAATGAAACAATAACTTATAGGGAGCTATGAAAACAGTCAAAGCAATATATTGTTGCCAACGAACTATATTTACGATGTAACACATTTCAAATACTTTACAATATTGCACATCCACCAAAAAAAGAAAAAAGAGGCGCGATTATCTGGATTGATCTTACTCAACCCACATTATATTTGCGTTGCTCTTCTCTTCGATACGTCAGAGGCTGATACTAAGTTACGGTTGGGTTGGGTTGGGCTGGGATGGAAGGTCTGAATTACGACTCGGAAGCTTTCATGGGAAAGGTCCAAATTGGCTCTTTTTGGAGAAGTCATGTCTTTACCTGGAATTTTTCAGAGCACTTTGCCGAGGATCAATAACGATGTTCCGTCCTCAGTTTTATGCATTGCTTTTTCAT
>NC_089781.1:74220012-74230012 GCF_040412425.1 Macrobrachium rosenbergii | reverse complement strand
CCACTGTTTTAAGCTAACTGAAAAAATTAACTACTAAACAGTATGATCAAATGATCTCATAAAGTAATCTACATTACCCTAAACTAGAATAAAGCATTCTACCTGACCGGGCACTCAAAGTGCAACCCCGTAACTTTAATGAGTGGCAAAAAACACCCATTCTGGCATCATAGTTAAATGAAGCTTTTAAGAGAGCGGAGATGCCACTTGAGGATAATTACACTTGCAGGGCTTATAATCCTTCTATGCCAAAAATGTAAACCGTGGTGCTGTGAATGGTCCTACCATCTTCTAAGACCCAACAAGTTTAATCGCTCTCCTATCGCCCTTCAGAAACAACTTAAGGAGTGTATCTTGGGGAATTTTCAATCCCTGCAATTATCTTGTCCAAGTAATATTCTTAAACCAGGCCCCATTTTAGTCATAGATAACATGCCTCCACTTCAGTATCAACAAATATCATCTAAGTTCCGTTTGTTTTTTATATCACATTCAAATCCAACACTATTGTCAGTTAATACCAGGAAAAAGTATGTTTTAAACAATCCGAATCTTAATGATGTAGTTCAGTAGTGCAAGAGCATGAAGTATATTATAAAAACTATAATATTCAGTATGAGTGAAAACTAGGAATATGTCATTAGATAATAAAATAGAGAAAAAACATAGAGAAACAAGAATTAAACTCCGATAACACTGTCTTATTTTAAAAATAATAATAATAATAATAATAATAATAATAATAATAATAATAATAATAATAATAATAATAATAATAATAATAACAGGCTAAATACTCATCAAGTGAAGTTAGTGTTTCTGTTTTCTATTTTACAGATGAACAATTTACAAAAATGAGCAAATTATTACTATTTAAAAATGTGCATATAACAAGAAAATAGAAATACATTCACTTACTAGAAATACATTCACTTACTAAGTCTTTCTCATATTATGAACTTGATAATAATAATAATAATAATAATAATAATAATAATAATAATAATAATAATATAATAATAATAATAATAATAATATAATAATAATAATAATAATAATAACTATACTATATATTGAGCGTTACATATTGTGACAAGAGAGAGAGAGAGAGAGAGAGAGAGAGAGAGAGAGAGAGAGAGAGAGAGAGAGAGAGAGAAAGTACCTTGAATTCAATTATGACAATATTTATATGAACCGTCGTGGGTTATATTACCATAATCATGCGAAACCCCATTCATTGTTCATTACCCAATTGCAGATGAAGGCAATAACCTGACCGAAGCTTCAGTTACGCTGCACGTGGCTCTCGCTAATTACTATTTAATTACCGGTACAGACTGTCCCTTTGCTAATGAAGAATTGTTACGGTTGTCTGTCATGCTGAGAGTCACCTTAACATTTGATTCACTGCGTTGTTGACCGCGCTTGGAGATTTGCTTTTGCTGCTTAGGGAATGTAATTGGTCGTTTACTATTCAGTGAGTTCCCTCACCACTTATTTATCCGGAGAGTTACATATATATGCATGTCGACTGCACAATCCATGGCTTTATTATTGTATCTGTTACAAAATATTTTTATTATGTTTTTATTTATCTATTTCCCTTAGGTATAGACAACACACATTTCTGCAACAGTTTTAATACACTTTAATATAAGATGAAAATCTATTCAAACAATAACTGATAATGATTTACTAGTAACAGGACGAGGTGCTCGCAGCAAAATATCATGGACGGAAATCAACAGTAGATTTTGTATACTAACACAAAGGGTGAGGAAGAGCTATATCAAGGTTAAACAACATTAACAATTATCTCTAAATTTCCTTTCTTATCACTTTTCGTCTTCATTGCAGCCGAAGAGATTATTCACCTCTGTTGTCTTACTTTAATGTTTCTGCCTGAGGATTAGGAATAATTAGGAAATAAAAAAAAAACCGTCATTCCATCAGAGCAGCAGGAGCCTAAATTTAACAGAGTGGAAAAGAATTATGGAGCGATGCAACTTGGCACAGAATAGAATATGGGTTAAAATGCAACATTGAAGATAAAACGATATTTTACTTATACTTGGTCAACGAAACGTTTCACTGAATGCATTTTTACTGCAAATTAAATTTTTCGATTTGGGATTGACTTTCCAAATTTGATAACGATGGGACACAAAAACGTGTATTTTTTACCATATAATTAACATGTACATATAACGTGCATACGTGGATTGTCATTGTTAGGACGGAATATAATTCAGGTTCCAAATAACCTTTGAGCGAGGAACCTTTACAAAATAAAGAAAACTTATTACTAAAAGTTCAGCTCCTTTCGAAAAGTTTCAGGAATAATTTTTTGTCAAGTCTAGGAACCCATAAAAAAGTCAAAAGTTTATATGACTTGAATATTAGGAAAATTTCTGTTTCTAATAATAGATATACTGTACTGATTATTCAACAGGACTGTTTTTCACCTTTCCATAGCAGCCTCCTTGAGAGTTCATAGAAAACTGGAGGGAAATATACCTTTCATTCTCAAGATACTATACAGTATTTCAAATTACAAGCATACTACCCTAAGACTTGAATCAGGATATATGAAGAATATGTAGAGAGAATGGTAGCATTCTTATATCCCCATCTATACGATCTATCCCAAGAGACATGGGTAAAATAGGACTAAATTCCGACAAATATAAAAGCAGGCTTTCTCCAAAGGAGGCAATTTTTACCTTTTACCTGAAAGCCTTCTAGTCGTAAATCAGGCTTTCCACCACTCCTAGCCCCACCTCCAACCTCACACTAACCACTGACAGATCGGAGAGAGGCGAATATACAACGGGGGTTGAGCGAGATCAGCCCATGTAGTCGATACATTTCGCCTTCACATTAAAGGGAGAAAGGAGGTCATTGGCAGACGACCTAACAACATGCAAAGGTCACTCATAAACGCCTTCCACCCGTTATGCAACATAAGAACAGCAGTAGATGGGACTGCTACAATTCAAGGAAGAGTTAACTGTCCTAGCAATTAATCAAATTTCGTGAAATGCGGAAATTCCCTTTACTTGCAATGAATAACATATTATGTTACACCTTATTTATCACCTATTTTGAACAATTAATATTTGACATTATTTCTATAATTTGATAAATTTTCAAGCGTGAAATACGTAAATATTTAGATTAAATTTACGATTGTTTCAAAGGTATAAAACTAGTGAGCCTGATTTTCTTATGCCAAAATCTGACATATTCATAGTTTCAGTGTATAAATCACTCCGTAGAACACTCAGCTGACTGCATACTTCCTACAAGAAGCGAAATTCCCACTACCCTACAAAAGGAGAGTTTGAGCTGTCGAGAAGATGGTTCTCCTGACTGCTCCGTTTGTTCTCTTGCTTTGGTTTTCAGCTGGGCATTGGTTCATACGTTATCAAGTTACTTGTAATCGAGTGCCCAACAGGGCATTCGATATCCTAAACGGTTGATATGATGACGACGTTAACAAGAAGGTTAAACACACTTTGCACATCGTTTCTTTGGAAAACCAGTGTCTGTTTAAAGTAAAATCCGAATCCTTGTTTGATTCGCTAATGGCAAGGTATGACGAAAAGTTAATCAAGTGCAATAGTGGTGAAGTGAAGACAATGTGTCAAAGGTAATTACTTTCGCTAAGATTAGAAGTGTTCCCTTCGAAATACAGTCTTCAGTACTAGAAAATGGAAAAGTGAAAAATATTCGTGAGAATACGCTTGGATTTGGTCATTACAGTTTTGCTCTTAGCGTGGACAGAACTATTTTTACGGAACGGGAAAAACATATCTCTTCCTATATTTCAATAAGGGGCCAGGCATATAATGTCCTATATAGTGGACAGCCTCGCACTTGTAAAAAAATGTAGTAGAACGGGACATTTGATAGCTGATTGGGTGGTGGAGGTGAATAGTTGGCCCAAATTAAGGAGCGCCGACTTCCCGATCTACGGGCGCTAAGGGACCCGTGATTTATGATACGAGTGCAGGTGAGATGGCGGTTGATCATGGTAATTATCAAAAGATGGATAGTGAACAGGCTAATTTAGGTAAGTCAGAAATAAAGGTGGTTCTACAAACTCACGTAACTCCTGCAGAAGTCCATCAACCAGAAAAAGACCTGACAGATTTTGAAAACCAGGAAGCTGATAGTAGTGAGACTATAATTGCTATTGTGGAAGAGCCGGCGATGGTGGATAAACACAGGAAAATATCAGTGGTGATGATGTGGGGAAACATAAATAATGACGTGGTAGCCAATAATGAGTCAAGAAACGCCGATGGCCCTGAGATCGTTGCAAAGACTGACAACAAAGCGACACCCAGTTTGGCTGTTGAAATGAGCACTGGATCCCGAGAGCATCGGTGCATAATTTCAGGAGGAGGTATTAATATGAAGACAAATCTATAAAGGGTAGTGATAATTTAGATGTGGACGCAGTAGCTTTAAATACAAATGGTTTAGAAATTTTCTTAAATGAAGAGTAAAATATGCTACAATAAATATCAATGGGTTAAATAATGTTAAAAAGCATGAAACACTGAAATCATTCTATTGCACAATAGAATATACAATTTTCTTTTTCAGGAGCATAATGTTAAGACTACTGAATCGTGATACTCTATATCTTTAGATTTTGACATCTTTCTTAATATCCCAGTTAGGTTGAAAGGTGGTACTGGTATAATAATAAAAAAAAAAAAATATGCTGTATTCAGTTAGTAGTGAAGAAAAGGTTACTGAAGGTATGATACCTTCTTTACGGCTATGCATCGGTCACAGTTTATTGCATATTCTTAATGTATATGCACTTCTGGATCGACAAAAAAAGGTGAAAGGTTAAGTTTCTTTGAACAAGACCTGTTTTTTACCGAAGAGGCAATACGGGCAATTTGATATTGATGTTGTTGAAGGGGTGTGAATCAGGAGTAAATTTCAAGAACAAACTGAGGGCGAAAAATTGTCCTACTACCTGTTGAAAAAGCAAAAGGCAAGGTCAGAAAATTTAGTTAGGAGTGAAATGACTACTGAAAATATAGGTAAGTGAAAAGATGGGCAAATTACTTCAGTTACTGATTGTTTAGCTACTTACATTAGCGATTATTATGTGAACTTAATGTCCTCAGAATCAGAGGTAAATGCAAACTGTGAAAATAAATATATTTCTTTAAAATACCAAAAGTGTTATCAGATGATGAAAATGGGGAAAGGTTAAAAAATCCGTCGCTCAAAGAAACTGAAAGTATTGTTAATGGTATGAACAACAATAACTCGCCCGGAAATGATGGTATTCCAGTGGAGTTTAATAAGAAATTGTGGTACGTAATAGGAAGGCATTTCCTTGAAACTGTTCGTAACTATTTAGAAGTATTTTTATTAACAAAGACTCAGAGACAGGGTGTAATAAAACTTTTTTCCAAAGACGGGAGCTATCAAGCTACTAAAAAATTGGAGACCTGTTTGCATGTTGAACGTGGACTACAAAATCCTGTCTAAACTTATGTGTAGAGGATTAACAGCCTGCCTTGATAAGATGATTTCCTCTGAACAGTTCTGTATCCCAGGCAGAAGTATCATAGAGTGTAACACTCTAATTAGATATGTATTATACTTTGCCAATGAATGTTCTAAAAGTGTGCTATTATATCATTAGACTGGTCTCGTGCTTTCGATAGAGAAAATATACTGAAAGCTTTTGGTCTAGAAAAAAGCGGTTTGATGGGTAGGAGGCTTATATAATCCGATAACTAGTTCTGTGATTGTAAATGGTTTGTTATCCAAACCATATAATCGGTGAGACAGGGATGCCCTCTTCCAATGGTTCTCTTTGCTGTGTACCTCGATCCTTTTCACAGAATGATAAAATCAAAGTTATCTCCTTTTTCTTTATTCCCGCAAAATGCTAAAAAGATGTAAATTGCTGGATATGCTGACAATTCCTATGTTTTTATTGAGAATGAAACTGGTTTAAATGTGCTGTAGAAGGTGATTCATGATTTTGAAAGAGCGTCAGGTGCTCAACTGAACAAAAACAAGACCTCAATATTTGGAATTGGTCAATGAAGCAATAGCGAAGACTGGGAGCTCCAATGGTTAGACGTAAAACATGATAGGATAAAGATGCTGGGTCTGTATTTTCTCTAATAATTATCAAGAATGCCTGTATTTCAACTGGAATCTTGTACAAGAAAATTTAGTAAACAAAATCAAAGCCCCATATAGCAGACGTTTAACACTTATGCAAAAAGCTATTGTCATTAACTCGCTTATTAGCTTGAAAATTTGGTACCTGGCACACATTTACCCGATGCCAAAAGAATTTTAAGCTGAGTGGAAAAAAATCATTTTTTTGTTACATCTCGAGCAATGGTTATCAATTACAGTATATCTGGCTAAAGATCAAGGATGGATTGATCTGATAAATATATTCTATCTGATAAATATATTCTACAAGCCTCATGTAATGTTGTATCCAACTTTTTAAAAGTACACCTTAACGAGTCATTTTCTTAAGTGTTTACGCATTATTACATGTATATTTGTGTGAATAATATAGCTCCTAAACCAAGTTTAGGCATGCCTGTGTCGTTTATTGGACACCATATTATAGAAATACTGTTAGTCATTTAAGGGTCTTGTTCCACAATAAAACTTCCCAATTTATGACAAATAAGGTTATGTATAATGAGTTTTTAGTGTTAACGGTGTAGTAACAATTCCTGAAAAATACAATTGTTATGACTGGAAATTAATATGGAATAACATTGTCAAATTTATAAACCCTCATGATAGAAATATATATAATATATAGGTACGTACATGAGGCTTTGCCTTCTAAGAAAAAGCTTTGTTAGTTGGATGTAAAAAGTAATAGTATTTGTGAAGACTGTAACGCAGGAGAAACTATTCTTCATACTGTATACTTTTGTAAAAGAAATAACGGAATTGTGTTGTGACTGAAGAAAACCCTACGTAATATATTATGTTCTATTAGGTTTCCCCAGATGTTAAAGCTAATGTATTTTGATCTTCCACATATGAAAAAGAAAGAAAGGAATACTGGTATTCTGACCATTACTGCCTAAATCGTTGAATGGTGGGTGAACAGAGATGTGAGGTTAAATTACCATAAACTGAGGCAAAAATTGATTGGTAAAAAAATTGCACAGAGATTCATTATTATTGAAACACTGAAAGAAAAGTGTTTAGGTTTATTTTGTAAAAAAAAAAAAAATTGCATATAAATATGTATGATTTACTGTAATGTATATATTTTGCTCTAACAACACTGGTTTCACTAATTTTTTCTTAGTTTTGCTCATTTTTTATAAATATAAATAAATGTATATTCATAAATAACAATATGTAAAAGGATTTGTTGTAATAAAATAGTAAAAAAAAAAAAATACAAATCGGGGATATAGGAAGTTTCATTTTAACAATCTTTCATTCATGTCAGGGATCAGTTACCTCACCGAACGCTATTTATGATTCTCTAATGTTCAAATATCACTGACAGAACGATGGAACAATATCCGTATCACTTTCTCTCGAAAACCTTTACATTAACCTTTGCCGGGAGTTTCCAGGAGCACAGATCGTTGGATCGTTATCAATATGCACCAACAGTTAATCGCTCGGAGGAGGTCGCGCAATGATTGTTTCCCCAGATTGTAAAAATCCGTCAACCAGCTCCGTAAATATTTTGTTAATAATTTATAAACACGGGTGAAAACATTCCTACTCCAAACTTCGTCGGGAAAAGTAATAAATATTCTGTATCAGTTCCAAATCAATGAAAATTCGTCGAACCCACGAATAGACGAGGGAAATGTAATCACTTCCTGGTACGTTCCTTTCACTTACGGCTCTAAAGCTTTTCCTCGCACCTTGTTGCCCTTTTTCCAATTTCAGTTTCACTTTAGATGCCAAAGCAAATATCTCTCGCGTCTCTTTACCTCACTTAAAATCTAACAACACTGAGAGTTCACAACAACAACAACAAACCTAAAGGTTTGATCCTGTTGGAGGGCATTATTGACAAAAAAGAAAGATCATAAACTAAATACTTTAACATTATCCATTTCTTAAGTCTAAATCAATATATTTTTCCAGTTTTCAAGAATTTTGGTCAGATAGGTTTTTTTTAGAGAGAGAGAGAGAGAGAGAGAGAGAGAGGACTCATCCGTTATTCCAATAGTGTTCTCTTTTTTCATTCTCACATAAGCAATGAATGTCACAGCTTAAAGCCATGGAGAACAAGAATACGCCAGGCTTCAAGAATATCCAAAGTTCAAACAAGCAAGTACAAATCAGTCCTCTCTGGCAGGATTGCTACACCCTGGCAAAACGTTATTCATTCCCATATGGCCTGTCCACACTAGGCCTTCGAACATTTTCCAGCTGTTTATATTTTCTCTTGCTTCTGATATTGTGTTACCAGACAATATCTGGCACCAGACTCGGTCGGAAAGTATACTGGACCGGGGGCCAGTGTTTGCCGTCGGGCAGTTTCCGCTAGTGTGGACGGCTTTATATACCGGGAGCACACTCGACTCACCTTCATTACATTACAGGCGACACTCGATTAAGGTATTTAGAGGCAATCAACCATTAAATGTTACAACTGATTTTGTCATAAATGGGGTTTTTGATATTCGATTCATGGCGCTATTAAGCTGCGTGAGGGATTTTCTTTAGTTGTGGTTCTCTGTGTCGTTATTTGTGCTGGGCATTTTGCATGCATATGAATAAGAAGCTAACTTTACGTTTGGATTGTTCATTATTTAGTAATAACTTTCTTGATCATTTACTAAATACGTTATTCTGGCACGTGCACATATTCTAAATCAACATATTTTTTACTGCTGATATTTTCCGTCATTTTGAATTGTCAGCATCACATCGGTTTTTTTTAATAACAAAAAAATATAAACCAT
This sequence comes from Macrobrachium rosenbergii, assembly GCF_040412425.1. Taxonomy (NCBI): domain Eukaryota; kingdom Metazoa; phylum Arthropoda; class Malacostraca; order Decapoda; family Palaemonidae; genus Macrobrachium; species Macrobrachium rosenbergii. Next base: position 74,221,046 of record NC_089781.1, on the reverse strand, counting down.
TAAAGAGGAATACTATCAATCATTCCCTGGTAATGTTTTACAAGTAACTTCCAGATACGCAGGGCAAGACATAAGCCTAGCGAAAGAAGGAAATAATCTATATCGAGAGTGGCACAATCTCATACGAAATCTTCTTATATATAGTGATATTACGCCTAACGCCGATACATCAACGACCCGTAAGGCTAATAGGTCTTAGAACATTTTCCTTCTTATTTACTTTCCTTCGCATATTGCTTCTATGAAAGCTTTTAAAATAACCAAACGAAGTGGCCCTCCTAAATTGTTCTTAAAGGTAAAATGTATGATTCCATTAGTGCGGCAGTTAGCTGTAAAGAAATACCGAGTTCCGTGGATAAGAATCATTACGGGAGAAGGCAGTTTAACGTTCGCTTACTGTATGACTTTTTTTCTTGACTGAACATAAAGAAGATTGTGCTGCTAGTCGTGATTCAATGAAATACTTCGATCTGTGATAATTTCAGAATTATTTTAATTATGCTCTAAAGAGAAAAAAATTTCGTAATAATACATAAATCAAAGTAGACGGAGAAACCTAGAATTTCACCATAATTACATATAACAACGTTCTCAAGTTAATGAAAAAAATTATTCGCAATCATTATGTACGAGTGCTTCATATGCACGTACACCTGGCTTGCCCATATTCTGTCTTCATGAATAAGTTATTTACTTTAATAAGGGGTGTGTATCGGGTGTGGGGACTCTGGCAGAGACAAACTAAATAAACAGCTACAAGTTCATTTTTCGACGTAATCGTGGATGAAGCTCCAATGCAGAAAACATCACAAACGCAGCCCTTTCCTATCCGTACAAAGGCAATTCAACACCTCGACTGCCCACCCCACCCCATTCAACACCTCTTCCTAGCTATCCTACATGGTCCTTTGGCTGTCCCCATCTCTTCTTGTCTCCCCAAAATTCCGAATTACACCAACATTTACCAACCTATCATCTTTCTCTCTTTTTACCGCATCGTTGTCATTACAACACTTGCTGCTTCATATATATTT
>NC_089781.1:74195012-74210012 GCF_040412425.1 Macrobrachium rosenbergii | reverse complement strand
ATATATATATATATATATATATATATACTGTATATATATATAATTTTCCATTTTATTTTAAATTTATTTTTGTCTAATCTTTGAGCTACTTTATCACTTCATTCATGATATATACTCACACATATATATATATATATAATCTTTATTTATGTATAAATTTAACTTTCAGATTTATCTTGGAATTAACCATTATACTAAGAGTATAGTTCAGAGACGACGCAAATCCTTCGGAACATTTTAGAATAGAAAAGAAATAAAGAAGGCAATTCTACCGTGAAAATTGAGGATGATCATAAGATTTCTTAATGTATATGAGAAGACAGACAGGTTACCATCAAGGAACGCTTCTTCATTATACTAAGGCTTCTTTCCATCGCAATATGTCACGAATGAAGTGATAAGAGTAGCTCGAAGATTAGACAAAAATAAACATAAAAGAAAAATGGAAAATAGAACATAAAACAAAGAAGAGTTCCTTAGAAGAATAATGGTGGTAGAATCGTGTTTGATAAGAGATGGGAAGCCAAAGAAGACTCCGACAGACAACAAGGCAGTATCTATGTATATCAATTATTAGTTGAACAACTTTGAGTTTAGTTTCAAGTGAATCAACAACCCAGCTAACAAAGTATAACTGATCCAGCCGAGGAAGGACGACTGGGAACCACCTGCATTTCTTGAGCAACAGAGAGTGAAGGCTAACATCTTCAACCAATCAATATTTCATACAGACTTATAATGAAAAGGTAATTAGACTAGTGTAAAATCCGGCCTTTTTATTACTCTTTTGAAGTTAATCAATCAAAGGAGAAACGCCACCTGACAAAATCTGAGAATATTAGTGTCTTATATTACATTAAACGCAGAATTTAACCTGCAGTTCTTTGATCATACAATAACACACTAGCCGTCGATGGGAAACTTGAAGAAAGCTAATACATACAATTTATATTCCAGTCATTATAAGAAGTCTGCCTATTCATTACAAAACTATGAAAAAGCAACTATGATCAAGGTGTCTATATTACAATGAGAGATGTCAGCCATATTACTCAGACTTGAAACTAACGACCTTCCGTAACTTCGATTTCATGTGAGAAAGCATGAAGCAGTGAGGTGATGAATGTTGGCGGACAACTTAGTAGAAAGTCTTACTGCTCATACATTGCTTACACATTCATCTTATCCTAGTTGACGCAATTTGATAAGGAGCCTAAGCTAAGATGCAGTTGTACATAAAAAAATATATATATTAAAGATTTTACACCACTATGAAATACAAATGAGTATGATCTAATTAGCACATACCTTTATCTGCAGTATCCAGAACTAAGCATTCTAACTGACCGAACACCCAGAGCGCATCTCTAACTTTAACGAGTGGCAAGAAATACCCCGAAACATACCCACTCAGTCTGAAGCCACTCAGTTGAATTAACTGAAGTTTTTCGAAGGGCGAAGAGAAACCACGTGAAGAAGGTTAGACTTGCTGGGGCTTATACCTACTGTTACCTTAGCCCCAGCGAGTTTAATCACTTTCCTATCGCCCTTCAAAAGCAACTTATGGAGAATATCTTAAGGAGCTTCAAATACCTGTAACTTTCTTGTACCAGAAATGTTCTTAACTCAGGCTTCATCTCAGTCGTAGATAATTATGAATTGGAACGTGAATGTCCGTATCCTTTTTATCATCATTATTATTACCATTATCGTTAATAATAATAATCATCATCATCATCCCTACCATACACTGAGTGATATATATATATATATATATATATATATATATATATATTTATATATATTTATATATATATATATATATATATATTTCAGGAATATCGATGAGATTAGAGAGAGATTTATAAGTGATAAATGGAGCATGCTGAATTTAATTATGACAATATATATGTATCAACTGTCGTTGGTTGGATTAGCATAATCATTCAAAACCCCATTCATGATTCATTGCACAATCGCAGATGACCTAAACTTCAATTACGCTGCACGTGGCACCGCTAATTACTATTCAATTGGAACAAACAGTCCCTTTTAATTAAGAATTGTTACGGTTGTCTGATCATGAAGCTGAGAACCACCTTAACATTTGATTTATTGCCCTGTTAACTGCGCTTGAGGAATTTGCTTTTGCTGCGTAGGAAATGTAATCGGTTGTTTATTGTTCAGTGAGTTACCTCATCACTTATTTATCCGGGGTGTTACATATACAGGCATGATGTCTGCACAATCAAAACTTTTATTTTTGTATGCCTTAAATAAGTGGTTTTATTATGTTTTTTTAAATAAGTGTTTTCACTGTTTTCATTTATCTATTTTCTTTAGGTACAGACAAAATATATTTTTCCAATTGTTTTATTATACAGTACTATAAAATGAAATCGTATCCAATCAGTTACTGATAATGCTTTCCCAGTAACAGGACGAGGTAATTGCATCAAAGGAAAATAAATTAAATGAACATGGACTCAATTTAACATTAGATTTTATATACTAACCCAAACAAATGGTGAGGATGGGGTTATATCAATGTTAAAAACAACATTAACAATGATTTTAAAATTATATTGTCATTTCATTCCCTTTTTTTTTACCACTTTTGTATTCACTGCAGCTAAGAACTTCTTGATGTTTCTGCACACAGATTAGAAATAATTAAAAAAAGTAAAAAAAAAACGCCATTCCATCAGAGCAGCAAGAGCCAAAATTTAACAGTGCAAATGAATTATGAAGTGATGAAACTTGGCACAGTATTGAATATGGATAAAAATGTAACAGTGAAGATATAACGATATTTGCCTATCAATTTCAAATTCAAAACATTATTCATATGAAAACAAATAGTAAACATACAAAAATATAAGTATTGGTAAAGAAAAAACTTATCCCCTGTGTGTAACGGCTGATAAAATCAGCCAACACGCAATCATAATCTAAAATTTCTTTCAGCTGTACAAAAGTTTAGCTGCACGAACTAAAATTTTCTTTACAGTCAGTAAGTTCTTTTATTACTGACACTTTCCATTTCTCTCCTGAGCTCATTAATCTGTACAATTTCCTTTTGACTTCAGTTTTGCTTAAATACAGAAGATTGTTAATATTTACACCTAAAACATATTACATAAAAGAAAGGTTTCTATACATTATAGATTCTCTGCTGACACAACATTCTCTAAAATAAAACGAAATTATTGCAGAAAAATAACTTTACCCATTTAAGAAAAATCTGTGCATCCTACTTAAAATCTCCAAAGATGGAGTCAAAGTTGACATTAATGGTGGGATTAAACTGCGATGTGTCCTCTCGTGTACACCTAAGAGCCTCCGAGAGCACACCCTCCAAGTTCTGTCCAGATTTCTCAGGTCAGTTGTCTGCAAATTACTTAAATTAGATCCGTAAAAACTGGTGCAATTTCTGTTAAAAATTTTGATTCCCGCATCGAGCTATAAAAAATTAAACAGACATAATGACATTTGTTCCGTTTTAATATCAGAGACTGGATGCCTTCCATCAAATATATCTCTTGTATTAGACATAATGTGACCAAGATGCCTTACCTTATTAACTATTTTGAGAAAATTATTACATAACTTAAGTTGAATATCAAGACTGTTACAAATATAATCGTCTCACATTTATCTGGATTATATGAAAGTCCAAAATGTGGTTCAGATTCCAAATTTGTAGGTCCTTAGTAAATCAAAAATTGGTTCTGCCACGTAAAATAAGTCTAATCCTTGGTAAAGGAGAGCTGTTAATCAGCTCAGTTTCGGCATAAAACTAACACATACTTTTTTCAAATATTCCCACCAAACTTTTCACATTCGCAAGTAAATGCTACGAGTTGGTTGAGTAAATGCTATCAGCATTAATAAAAAAAGAAGAGGTGATTCCTATATGAATCCAACTCCAGTTTAAATAACGCAATTGATAAGGCTGTCCATGTAAAAGTAAAAAAGAGGTGACATGACTCCTCCTGCTTAACCCATTTTCTTACGCGAATGAATAGTTATCAGAGTCTTGTAACAAGGGGGACACAGACCACGATCGATTCCATTTTGGTAGCTTATCACAATACTTCACCCTATCAAATGCTTTCGAACAGTCGAGCAGAATTAGCTATCACACTAGAACTACGTGAAACGTAATAGTCAATGGTTTCTATCACGGTGAATGTACAAAGCGCTGTAGAAAAATCCTGGTAGTCGCTTGATTTAAATATATCTTTAAAATACTCAGTAAGGATGTAGTCTAAGATTTTACAAAAATTTGTTATGCGTTTTCTTTTATTTTTAACTAAGGGTGAAATGTGACAAGGTAAAAAATGTCATTGGTCATTCCCTGACGTAACATAATAGTCAAAAGGAATGATACAAAAACAAACAGTTTCTTTGGGGCTTCAATAAAAGCATCGCCATGCCATATGCATCGTCTTTCTTTTCCTTTGTTTAGTTTTCTAACAGCCGACTCCACCATTGCTGGAGTGATAAAGCGAAGGGGTAAATTATTATTACCTTAACACTTCTGACAGTCTTTGAGTAAGTTACCTTGCGTCCGCAGCAAAAGTGAGGACAATATATTGGAAGGCTGTTCACTATATATGTAATGACTTATATTTTTCTTTGAAAATCTCACAAACATCCCTACCTGTCTTTCCATCACTTATATTTGGGTTTAAAATTGGATCAGAGTATACAGAACAACGCCAGCTTCCATTCATCAAATTTATTGCTACCTTTTCTTGCTTAATTTTATTTTATTTTGATTCTGTTTCGTTGTTTTAACTGCTTTATGGTAGTTGAACCTGGTTTGCCTCCTCAAAGCAGCAACCCAGTCGTTCAAGGGGCGCCCACAATCTTTCCTGGTATTGTGCCAAAAAATGGACTGATTCTGAAATTGCCTCACTCTTGAATTCCACCCTACTAAAATACCTCTTGTGCGAATTCTCTTATTGTTAACCCTAACCCCGTGACTACAACCACCACTCCTGTTATTATTATCATAAAAAATATCACCATCATCATTATCAGTGGTGACATTATTGTTGGATCTCTTTTTAGAACTCGGAATACAAGACTTGACTGATAACTCCATGATTTCAATTATAACGAGCATGAAGCTAACAAATTCTGCAGAATGAATAGTGCAGTTAAGGTTCGTGCAATGAATTGCATGAAATGGAACGTCAATAATGTTCAACAACTCATCCATTATATTTCTATAATTATCTTTATCTAAAGCCGTTGCCTCACTCCAATAGAGTTTAAGCATCTGAGAATTATTTTCCCTTTCCACTCTCACCCTGTCATCAACCAGTAGGTCAGCACTAATTCTGAGGACCAAAGGACAATGATCAGATAAATTATCACCATCTTCCATAATGCTACAATCCAATACCCTATCATTAATGCGGGGGTTAATTAGTATATAATCAATTAAGGATCTCTGATTCAAAGTGTTAATAAAAGTATAAGGTGTGTTATATCGTCTTTCCAAAATGGGAATAATAAATCTCTGTTAGGGTTCAGGAGTCAAATTCATAAAACATGCTGTTTCTTAAATCTTTTGGGCGGCATCACAATTAAAATCTCCCGCAATGATGACATCTAACTCTACATAAGTGTTACAAATTGCATTCATTTTATATACATTGAAAATTCATCATCATCACCATCGCTATATGGCATACATACAGTTATCAAAGTTATGTATTTTAGATTAATAACATGTATGTATTGCAAAATTTATTATGTATGTCATACATACATACAGTTATCAGAAGTAAATTGATATTAACGCCTGTCGCTTTTACAGAACAGAGCCTCCTAGAAGACGTGTCCATTGGTTCAAATTTCAAAGGACACGATCTTTTCCATAAAATGGCCACGCCTCCATAAGGCCTACCTGATAAAAGTGCATCATCACCATTCCAGATCTGACACAAAATGGCAGTCTGGGAGAACGTCATGAAAACATGGCATATCAAAATCAAATAACCATGTTTTAGAATCAACAAAAATGTTTGCTATTTAAAAAGCTTTGCATATTCATAATCGAAACTTAAAAACCTTACAATTAAATGATACAAGATTCAGAGAATTGGATCCTGTTTATACATAATCATTACTAAGAATAAAATTATCAAGTTTAGTGTTTATCAAAAGTATATTATTACCCTATAGGTTGCAATTATCATGTCTCTGGATATAAACCTTTTGAATTTATTCCTTTTGGCCAGAAATCAGCAGCACTTCAATTTAAATTGTTCCTAATAACACATTCAGCTTGAAAGACAAACACAAGTCACTGGATGTGACAACTGAGTTGCAGCCTTTACTGAATCTCTCTCTCTTTTCAGTCCATTGGTTAAGTCCCACTATGAACCAAACTGAACCCTGAAAAACAAAAAAATGAAATGTAGGGTTACAGGAGCTCCCTAGGCCGTTGAACGTCTCTCTTGTTTCTTAAATACTTTGATATGGAGGTGTCTCCTTACTTACAGACTTTCTGGATTTAGTAAGAACTCTAGAATGAAACGAAGAAATTTCAGTATTTATTGAATAAAACTGTTCATTGTTATTCACATTTGATGCATTATCAAATCACTCTGTATTCCAGATGGTCTTTACAAGTGGCAACGATGGAGTTGTGTAAGGTTACTTGGTAGGTTTATTCTGAAAATCATTTTTGCTTAAACATCTCCTGGTCAAATTAAACGTTTCACTGAGGGCAATAATTTTACTACAAATTAAATTATTTGATTTGGGATGATTGAAAGCCAAAAATTAATAAACAATCACATTAACTCTAGGACACTGCCAGACGTCGCATTTTTTATAATGATGGGACACAAAAACGTGTATTTTTCACTATATAATTAACATGTACATATAAAGTGCATAGGTGGATTGTCATTGTTAGGACGGAACCTTTACAAAATAAAGAAAACTTAAAACTAAAAGTTCACCTACTTTCGAATAGCCTCGGGAATAATTTTTTTGTCAAGTCTAGGAACCCATAAAAAGTCAGAAGTTTATATGACTTGAATATTAGGAAAACTTCTGTCTCTAATAATAGATGTAGTGCTACACATTATTAATCAGAACTTTTTTTTTTACTTTTCCATAGGAGCCTTTTTGATAGTTTATAGAAAACTAGAAAGAAAATACCTTTCACTTTCAGAATCAGAATATAGGAAGAGATTTATTTGCTTACATCCCCATCTATACAATCTATCCAAAGGGACATGGGTAAAAATATGACTAAATTGATAAATATAAAAGCAGGCTTTCTCCAAAAGAGACAATTCGGACCTTTTACCTGAAAGCTTTCTAGTCGTAAATCAGCCGTTCCACCCCACCCAACCCACCTCCAACCTCACACTAACCTCTGACAGATCGAAGAGAGGCGAATGAATATACAACGGGGTTGAGCCAGATCAGCCCAGGTAATCGATACATTTTACCTACCTTCCATTAAAGGAGAAGGAGGTCATTGATGGACGACCTAACAACATGCAAAGGTCACTCATAAATGTCTTCCACCCGTTATGTAATATTGGCACAATAGCAGATGGGATTGCTACAATTTGGTATTAAACTCAAGGGCGAGTTCATTGTTCAAACAATGAATCAAATTTTAAGAAAACCTTACGTTTCCCTTACTTGTAGAAATATCTGGTGTTAGACTTTATTCATTACTTTATTTTGATCAATTATTACTTGATATTGTTTTTACAATTTGATATATCTTCCTAACTTGCAATATAAATCTCTTATTAAAATTAAATTTAACTTCAAAACTAGTGAACCAGATACTCCATTACCAAAATCTGACACAGTCGTATTTCAGTATATGAATCACTCAGTAAAACATTCAGCAGAGTGCATACTTCGTTCAAGAAACGCAACTCCCACTGCCTTACAGAATGAGGAAATACAAACTTTCGTACTGACTATTAATCTTTCTTTTATACCAGAAATCAAGTGCCTCACCGAATCTTATTTTTGCTTCTCCAATATTCAAAATATCATTCTGACAGAATGGTAACTTTATTTGTCGAAAAACTTTAGATCAACATTTGCCGAGAGTTTCCAAGGACTCAGGAAGTAGTGATTTTACAATATAACAAGTGTTTGAATGAAGGGGGTTTAATGTGCAGCAACGGGAGATCTCGTACGAGAAGCAGAATAGAACTGGAATAAAATGACGGCGAACGACAAACTGATAATCAGGACCGAGGTGTCTGTAATGTGGATAAACGTATCAATATATATACGTTAAATCATGGAAATATTTTTTCAACAATCCTTTTATGGGAAAACGGTTTTTGGTAAAGCACATGATGTGCAGCGTATATGTTTATGAACCATTTACTCTAAATATCAAATACCGAAGTCTTCAGAAATAGCCAATACCAAGTCAATTTGACTTGAATAACTTGGACGACAAATGTGAGTTGAGTTCCGTAACGAGTAAACATTAGTAGGCGAAAGACCACATGTAGAAAAGCAGCAGCTAAAAAGAAAAAGCAAAGTATTTAAAGCATTTTTATGTCACGTGCTTTGACGTAAATAAGTAACCTTAAAGATTATCTCATTGAGTTGAATTGGTAGCATAAAAATAAAATCAAGTGAATAAAAAAAAAAACACGCACTCGGGGACCACAAACCTCAACCAAGGGTGATTAATCCACGCCCCATAAAGGGAACCTGTCCTAATTCATAGGTGCCTGACTTTATGCAAAATTCCGTGAAAAATCACACAGCACTTTTTGCGTAATCCCCTAACAAAAAAAAAAAAAAAAAGTAAAAACATACCATTCTTGGCCTACGGCAGTAAAAAAATAAGTTTTTATGAAAGAGGAAATGAGAGGAATCCTGACGAAACAGAAGACGAGGTGTAGGGAGAGAATGAATTATGATCACCATTCCTACTTCATCTTTTAAGTCAATGTACCTAGTAAAGAAGGGGAAGTCCTCAGAACACCATTTACTATCAGTTTCATCTTCTGGTCCCTAGTTTCCTAAGTATAATGATTTGATTCTGTTTGTCCTATAAAAATGGTAATCCTAACTGGTGAACCTACTTATCAGGAGATAAAACTATATCCTTTCTTATCGTAGGTAGTGCTTCTTCGCACCAGGTATTGATTCAAGTTAAGGTTAAGAAGGGCAGTGCTGAACTTTAATTTGCTATTAGTTTTTTTTTATTCTGAGAATGCCCATATTCCAGTCATCACTTTCCCGAATAATACTATTTATTTTGTTTATTCTATAGAATGAATACCGTGGTCCTAGCTTTAAAACTAGTACAGAGTGGGAGCAGGAGACTGTTTAACAGTATGATAAAACTACGGGTTTCGATAGTAGTGCTTGAAATTGCACACACATCAAGAATCATATAATGTAATTTCCATGTGAAAAAATGCATAATTTCCACTGAATATAAGAACAGTAATGGCAAACAGAACATATGAAAAATTGTTTTACGTATTTATTTAATTTTAATTTTTTGCAAATGAAGGATTCCTTTAGAAACTAATGGCAAGCTGGAACACCACAACCAAATAAAAATGCATCGAGTTTTTGTACAGTGTATAATTCTGTATGAAACTTTCAGCCACGGCCCATGAAACTCTTAGCCGCGGCCCATAAACTCAGCCACGATCCAGTGGTAGCCTCAGCCACGGCCCATGAAACTCTTAGCCGCAGCCCATGAAACTCAGCCATGGCCCGATGATGGCCTTTGCTGTTGGTACCCAGTGGTGCCAGAAGTACGATTATGGCTAATTTTAACCTTAAATACAATAAAAACTACTGAGGCTAGAGGGCTGAAATTTGGTATGCTTGATGACTGGAGGGTGTATGATCAACATACCAATCTCCAGCCCTCTAGCCTCAGTAGTTTTTAAGATCTGAAGGCGGACAGAAAATGTGCGGACAGACAGACAAAGCTCTCTGAATAGTTTTCTTTTACAGAAAACTAAAAAGTGCATTCATAAAACCAAATTCTTTTTATCATTACCTGGTTGTTGAAAAAACCCTCTGACGAGTTTCGATTCAAGAAGAAACTGTTTATCTCTACTAAACTGATATTCTCACTTGTATGTATGACCGTTCTACTCAGAGGAAACGTGTACTGTTATTCCTGTCGATTTCAGTCTCAATTTAGTGGATCGAAAACAGAAACAACTTCTATAAACATATGAACAATACCTGCAAGTTCAATACAACCATCGAAAACCAAAATCAAACGTTTCCTGAATAGAGGATTTTCCCATTAAGTAAATTATTAAACCTTAAATGGAAAACATAGGCTTTTGCACTTATTATGACTCGACACTAATGTTTTTGTGTATGTATGCATATACACACATATATATATATATATATATATATATATATATATATATATATATATATATATATATATATATATATGTGTGTGTGTGTGTGTGTGCATGTGTATGTGTATATATGTATATATATATATATATATATATATATATATATATATATATATATATATATTTATATATATACTATATCTCTATATATATATATATATATATATATATATATATATATATATATATATATATAATCAGTAAACTGATAACGTCCTTTAATATCCAATTCGCTCTACTCGGAAATAACATTATATTTTATATATGTACCGAAGGTGAATTTTTAGTTGATAATAAGTTCGCCGTCCCCGTGGGCTCGAACCAGCGAAGGACAAGAACTCATGGCTACAGTGGACGCATTTAACCTAACGCGAAATGCGTCCACTGTATTCTAGTTTTGTCCTTCAGTCTTGATTCATGTGACGACTATGAACTTACTATTAACTAAAAAATTCCTTCAAAATACAGCATATGAAAACATATTATTTTATGTAGAGCGAATTGATATAAACCGTTTAGAACACTGAATATTTTTGAGAATCACGATGTGATATAAAGTAATATATATATATATATATATATATATATATATATATAATATATATATATATATATATATATATATATATATGATATATATATATATTATATATACATGTAAAAATCACAGTAGATGCATGTGACTTCAGTGTATAGTGAATCCAGGAAAATGACAGGCACAAGTCTGGGGTGCCAAGCGCTTTCCCTACGTTTATTAACGCATCGTCTGGGCATAAAATGAAATACGGATACAAAGAAAGGTTACAAAGTGAACAAAAGAACAAGAATACCAGATGGTCAGTTGTCAAAGGTAATAACCAGAAAGATAATCCAGGATAATCTGAGATTGAGCTGTCACAAATGGAACATAGACTAAACAAATAGGGATACGGGAGTTTAGCTTTACAAAATCCAAAAACATGTATAACCTGAATACCAGATGGGTTAATTGCTAGTTAGCTCATTTTTAGCAAACAAATTAAATCCATTTTTAAAGGCTCTGACTATTTAATTAAACAGTTTCACTCAGTGCTTCCTACCATTCTACGGATTTAGCCAAGACACACAAAATCAATAACCCTTTTAGGCTCAATCATTAGTTCCAGCAGGCTCAGTTTCAAGGAATTATCTAAATGGCTTCTTACACCTTTGATGGGAACATTGTGGCAATTTCACAACCACACACTCACACTAACAAAAAAAACAGCACATACACTCACCTCTCGTACTATTTAGCCTCCACGAATTCAGGACGGGAATTTTGCCAAGCAGGAGGAGGTCACGGATTCACCCACAACCGCCGATAATGCCAACGCTCACCACACAACAACGGTCCACAACCAGAAAACAACAACCCAACCAGTACATAAACACGACCCAAAACAAGACTCAAAAAGACTCAACCACGAAGACTCAAACTCAACTCACTCCGGAACACAGCAGAAAAAAACAACCATGCTATCACACGACACCGATCACGCAACCAACACAGCACAAAGCCCAAAACACGCCCAAGTACAAACACCCAACCACAAAGCCTCCAAATGCCCAAATCACAAACTGAAACAAAAAAACGCAACCCAAAACTCCGATCAACTACCGGAAAAAATCGTCCTTCCAGCACAATATCTGTCAAGACTCCGCTATTCGGGCCACGATCATCCGAAAAAAAAAAAAAAAAAAAAAACAGTTCCGCGCACTCCCAAAACAACGAAACACCAAACTACGGACAATCAAAACGTAAACAAAAGAAACCACTGCGAACGACATCATTCAACAATTACGTACGCCGTTGTTTCATTGTCTCTCTCTCTCTCTCTCTCTCTCTCTCTCTCTCTCTCTCACACACAAGACAGTCCAAATGCAATAACTCATTCCTCCATAACATTTCTAATATGAATATAAAAATAATTTTAAAGCTTTTTTCAACATAATTTGGTTTTTAGTAATTTTAATGTTAAGAGTTTAGTAATAAAATTTCTCTAAAAGATGTTTCTGCTGCATCTATGAAATTCCTTGTAAAAGGTGTGATAAAATATATTATGGGCAAACTGAAAATCGCTTCACAACGAATCAAACAACACCACATTATGTGAGAACTGGCCAAATATCGGAAAGCATTAATTCGTACATGTAGTGAGATTCAGATCATCCATTAACTGATTAAAGTAGATCTTTAGTCCCGTGCAATGACACAGTTAAAAATATCATCGAGTCTTGTTTATCAAGTCAAATAATGAAAGTCTAAATTTGGTCTTGGAGCCGAACAGCATATTTTCTACCTAAACGAAGATATTGGCTAGGTAGAAGTCAAAAGTAAAATTTTATTCCCTCAGGGCTCCACCAGCGGAATATTTTACCATGAAAAAAAAAGACATGTTGGGGGTGTTACCTGGCCGAATAATATTACAGTTTATTCTGAGTCTGAAGCAGAATCTGACATAATAACAATGAAATAACTGTATGAAAAGTATAATCATAGAATCGATATAGAAAAGGTGTCCTCTAAGTATCATGCTAATGTGATAATGAGGCTGTATAACAGTCCAGCTAACACAGAGAGAGAGAAGACGACAGGGAACAGGAATGTACAGCGCATAGCTAGGCATCATGTGCAGTCTCGCAAGTTGAATGATTAGAGAGGGGCAATGAGAAATGTTTTTGACAACGCCGCTGCTCATCATCGATAACTGTTTTACGACGTCTTTATTTTTGATTTATTTAGGAAAAACTGCGGAACATCACAAAGCATAATATGAGAAGGGGAAGACATATTCTCCTATATTCTCCAAATGTGACATCAGTTTTTTTTTTTTTTTGCTTACTCCTCAAAAGATAATAATGTGTATCGTTTGTTGATCCAGTGACTATTTCTCATATATATGTCATTTTTCTTTAAAACAAATAAATAAATAAGGAAATGACTTGGAAAAACAAAAGTTAACCATCAGACTGATTCTAATGATGCTGAGTATACATAAACAAAATCTTATTATCTTCATACTTTTACACGGAAGCTTTATCAACAGTGTGTAAAATCCTTTCAGTGTACTTTGCATTTTACTTACATCCTGCAAGCACATTGTACTTCATGGACGTTTACGTCCTAAAGTTCTAAGTGTATTTGCAATTCGTTCAAAGGGCCATAAATAAATATACATTAAAGGAGAATACATAAAATACATACACACACACACACACACACACACACACACATATATATATATATATATATATATATATATATATATATATATATATATATATATATATGTATATATGTAAATCATTCTATTCTTAATTATTCTGCACCATTTCCTAATTCAGTATCACATTATTGAGGTCCATTCATGAACGTAACGATCTCAAATAATTGAACGTTTTGAATCAAAACACAACTATATTACAAGACATTCTTTAAACTTTTGCAATAGTTGTTAGCATTAACTGAACGGTATATATGAGGATCGCCTGGAGAGAATAATAGTTATATAAAAGAAAATTAAAATCATCTATTTCATGGACATTTGAGTAGGGGTAAAAGAAAGCATTTAAGGTCCCATGTCCTGAACATTTGGCGTTCTCAAGAAAGGGTACATTTAAGGTCCTCAATTATTATTATTATTATTATTATTATTATTATTATTATTATTATTATTATTATTATATTTTATGTTTATATTTTTGCTGAAGAAAATAACATGCAATATATAAAAAAATTATGTAGTAAGTAGGTAAAAGTAAGCTATTTCATGTCCTCAAGAAAGCGGTATCATTTGGCGTCCTCAATTATTATTATTATTATTATTATTATTATTATTATTATTATTATTATTATTATTATTATTATTTTATTTATTTGATTTTATATTTTTAAGGAAGAAAAATAAATACTTATAGAATGTTTATGTGTGTAATATACATATATATATATAGATATATATATATATATATATATATATATATATATATATATATATATATATATATATATATATACATATATATATATATATATATATATATATATATATATATATATATATATATTAACTTTTATCACATAATACTATTTTGTGTGTTGTTAGGTTCATAGTGATTCATTCAAACTGGATGGTATCCATCCAGCTCTGAATGAGTGTCCTTTTAGTAAATTCTAACAACGCACAGAACAATTGTGATATATATATATATATATATATATATATATATATATATATATATATATATGTATATATATATATATAAATATATATATATATAACATATATATATATATATATATATACATATATATATATATATATATATATATAATATATATATATATATATATATATATATATATATATATATATATATATATATATATATTTATTATTGATGATCATTACATTGATCTGTTTAAGATCTTCGTTGTCAAAAGATCACGAAATGGGGGTTTAGTTTTGATTAGGGTGGGGTCTCCTCACTGTTTCACAGCAGTCATGAGTTATTGGTGTCTCTGCTTTTTTTGTAAAACAGATGACTTCCT
>NC_089781.1:74165012-74190012 GCF_040412425.1 Macrobrachium rosenbergii | reverse complement strand
AATTTTATTGTTAAACACTTATGCAGCATTTGCAGTGGAACCTAAAACAATTGTATACATAAGACTAATATCAGACTTTTTCAGATTGTGAGAGAGTCCTATGAAGGAATGAGTTAGGAAAAATTTGAATTTTTTTGTATAGAGGGATACAGTCAACTCAGCAAACATGCAATTGAAGTAAGTACCTGATTCTCAAATTTATTTTTTTTCAATTTTTCATTCTTGGAATCATTGAATATTTTATGAATTAATATGAATAACACTTTGACGAAGTTATCGCTCGACTGCAACAGATGTATGAAGCTAAGACCAGACTCCATATAACCTAAGACCTGTACCTGAACGACTTTCTAGACAAGTTGATCCTAGTAATACTAGACCCAGATTGCTCGTAGTCAAGGTCCCCACTTAGTTTAATGAGCGCCTAACCTTCAGTTGTAACCACTAACCCAATAACTCCATTGCACCTGTAGTCCCAACATGGCGCAAGCGTAATAACTCAAGCCATTAGATTTTGTGGAACGGTAGACCAAGTAATGTAGATAAAAGTCCCCACCTAATTTACCCCTTTTTGTTTATTAAAAACTGCATGGCCGATCGTATTACCAACACTCCGATCTGTCCCTTTTGTTTTTGCCTGGAACAGATATTGAGATGACACAGATAACAGGGTCCAGAAAAATTTTTATGCCACACCCTTAAGACGATTAGCCCAACTAATCTTCTTAAACAGCCTTCCTAAAGGCAAATTAAGCTGCCCGAATTGTCTTACACCCGCAGGACCTGGGAAGAGCCCCCGTCCCGAATCGCTGAACACCTGGCCATGATTCATCCTTGGACACGACTCATAGCCCTGGTCGCGTGCCTTATAAGGGAGAGGAGCCGTAAGAAGCAGTGAGTTAGTTGTGATAGCATAAGACATGCAGACGCAGTAAGAATCCTCCATGCGGGCGGGTGATGCAGATTGCTGAGAAGATTTTCTTTCCCCGTCCGACTCCTGACTCCAGACTGCAGTCATCCTCGAGGGCACACCCATATGTGTGATCATTCCTCATCCTTCTTCGTCAGAGACCAGCTTCCCCTAAGGTAAAGTGCGAGTAAAGACTTTTCGGTCACGAAAGTTTGCCCTTTAGAAGGCCTGGAGTACCAGCATTTCATTTCTGTCCTTGTGCCAGTTTATCCCATGCCATTTCCAATGTCCTGTGTTCGAGTGTAAAAGTGGTCATTCATTCCTCGAGTCTTTGGCGCCCTTAGCGCAAACTCGAGTCATATTCAGTGTTAAATTGTTCCTTTATTGGTGTGTAATATGTAAATCTCTCTTGCAGAGGGACCCATTCGCAGTGGACTCTTCTTGACCTGTGCCTCGCCTTTAATCTAGACCCCGGAAGAAGGATCTTCAGGCGTTGCAAGCCCTTTATCAATTTACTTATCCATTTTCCCTTCAAATGCTTGCTTTTGTAAATATAATTCTTTAATTTATCCCAAGTGTTTATGTAACATTTCCTTATAGTAGAGCCTTCAGCTCTAAATTCTCCCCTTTTTCTAATTTTTTTTTGATTTCCCTTTACGCAAGTCAGAGCTCCAGGCCAATTAAATAAAGTTTCCGTTGCCGGCCTGTAAAATACCATAAACCCAGGGAAATACGTAAAAAAAAAAAAAAAAAAAAAAAATATATATATATATATATATATATATATATATATATATATATATATATATATATATATATATATATATATATATATATATAAGAATGAAAACGAAACACAAGGATGCCAAACACTTTCATGTTATCAATTAAGGCATAAGTTAGTGGGCGTTTTGTGGGTGCGATTTGTATTTTCAGAGTTGAAATTTATCCTTTTCCACTTTCATAAGAGATTTATCAGTCGTGTGACTGCTACAGGTTGAGGTTTCTGTGCTTGCTGATGCTTTTAACTATAATTTTTCTTGCTAATAATGTTGCAGCTCTAGAACAGACTGGAAGAAATCCAATAGATGATATTTTGTCATCCATTGCCTAATGTCATTTGAGGAACAAGATCCTTGGTAGTACGCGGTTCCCAAACCGGAAAGACAGCACTGAATTTTTAAGGTTCCCTGACACACCTCACCCCTGTATTGTGTCTGGATCTATTGGGCATTGCATGGGATATGATGTTCTCCCTTCAAAGATTAATGATGGTCTTCAGGACGTGATGTCTGTCACTTCCAATAGTGCACGACAATAAACTAGACTACCTTTTAATCCAGCTAAAGGGAGAGTTAGGGTGTAACACCTACTCAAATGGATTATTCAGTGAACTTCCAGGAACTGACCTCCATAGAATGTAAGGGGTCTTGTGGATACTTGTGTTTATCAGAATCGATAAACTGTCAATATACTGTGTACAATTGCTGTCCAAGCCTGAAGTAAATAGATGTGGAAACAGAAATATTCCAGATAGGGCAAGACATGGGCACTTTCCCTCAAAGGGTAAGTGAAAGGAGAAGACTACGACTTAGAAAGAGCTGACTGGTGGATTAGGGGAAAGAGGTATTGGAAGGGAAGGACTTAAATAGCCAGGAAGTGTGATACTAAGTGCAAGATAGAGATGAGTGGTGCAATATATATATATATATATATATATATATATATATATATATATATATATATATACTGTATATATATATATACATATATATATAATCAGTAAGCCTAAACGTCTTTAATATCAATTCGCTCTACACTCGAAATAATATATTTTCATATGTTACCGAAGGAGAGTTTTTTCAGTTGATAATAAGTTCGTCGTCTTGTGAGCCGAACCAGCGAGGACAAGAACTCAGGACTACAGTAGACGCTTAACCCACGCGGCAAGCAAGTGGGTTAAGCGTCTACCGTAGTCCTGAGTTCTTGTCCTTCGCTGGTTCGAGCCCACGAGACGACTAGAACTTATTATCAACTGAAAAATTCCCCTTCGGTAACATACGAGTATATGAAAATATATTATTTCGAGGTAGAGCGAATTAATATTAAAGACGTTTGTAGCTTACTGATTGTACTGTATATGAATCACGGTGATGTGATTAAAAGTCATATATATATATATATATATATATATATATATATATATATATATATATATATATATATATATATATATATATATATATATATATATATATATATATATATATATATTGACAGATTTGTTACGAGAAGACGTTAAGTTTGTTTGGGGTGATAGTCAACAATTAGCTTTTGAGAAGCTTAAGAACGCTTTGGTGAACCCACCAGTTTTGAAGTTTCAGATTTTAGTCAACCGTTCACCTTAGTGACTGACGCGAGTCAGGAAGGTATAGGTGCGTGTTTGATGCAGAAATTTGAGGAAATTACACCCAATTGCTTTTTATAGCAGAAAGTTCAAAACGCGTGGTAGTAACGAAAGGCTGATGTCAGTTGTGGACAAGGAGGCTTTCGCAGTCGTCTCTAGCCTTGTTCATTTTAAGATATTGTTGTTGGGAAAAAAGTTGAGATTTTTACAGATCATCAACCGTTGTTAGAGCTTTTTAATAAGCCAAATTTGTCGCCCAAGAGAGCACGGTGGTTCCTAACATTGAGAGATTTTGATGCAAACCTCAAATACATTGAAGGTAAGCATAATGTAGTTGGAGATGCATTGAGCAGATATTTTCCGGTCGAGGATGAGGAGTACAAACCGAATCCTGTGTGGGAGAAGAGAGTAAATATTTGGTGTCTAATGTCTCTGATATTAGTAGTTCTGAGATATCGCATGTAGAGGACATACACGTTTCTACAGTGCATACTTCGGGGAGAAATAGTGAGTCGGCAGTCTCGGAGAGATTGTTGTTCGTGATAGTGAGAGTAACGCCGTGTGTTATATTACGGTGAAAATGTCACTTGGGACATAGGCTTGCTGGAACAAAAGCAAGATGAAGATAAATTGTTGTCAGATGCTAAGGCATTTCTTAGGGGAGTTTCACCGAAGAAAGGGTATAAGTTGCCTTTTTCTGGTCTAGAGTTGGAGAATAATTTATTGGTGAGGAAAGTTAAGTATAACTGGTGAAGTACTCGAAGCATGGGTGAAATTACACAAATCATCGTGCCAGAGAGTCTAGTACCACAAGTTCTAGACATTGTACATTGTAAATTTGGTTCTGCCTCATTTAGGTGTGGACAAGACGTATGAAAACGTCAGGTCAAAGTTCTTTTGGAAAAATATGTTTTCCGCAGTAGAAGCCTTTGTGAAGAAGTGCGCTATTTGCAATGCAAATAAGCCAGCGACGACAGTGTCGTGTCGTTTGGGTTCATATCCCGTACCACATAGGCCGTTTCAGCGAGTGCATATGGATATTCTGGGTAACTTCTCAGAGTCCGCTTATGGTTATAGACATTTATTAGTAGTTGTTGACGAGTTAACTCGTTTTGTTGAGATTTTCCCCACTGAAGTACAAATCAGCTGAGGAAGTTGCTATAGCGTTCTTTAAGGGGATAGTTTGTCGATATGGTGTTCCTGAATGTCTGATCACAGACAATGGTAGGGAGTTTATTAATAAGACTTTAGACGGTCTTGCTAATTTATTGGGAATAAAGAAAGTATCTATAATCCCGTATAGACCTGAAGCAAATGGGTTATGTGAGAGGGCGAATCGGAAAGTAATCGAAGCTTTGCGCATGACGGTGGGTGGTTCCGATACACATTGGGACAGATCGTTGGATGAAGTGCGATATAGTATCAATACTATGATGAATGACACAATTAAGATATCTCCAGCAGAAGCTTTGTATGGGTACAAGTTGAAAGGACCTTTTGATTTGTTGCCAGAGCGAGTTCAAGGTGATGTTACGGTCACTTCGTTGATAAATACAGCGAGAGAAAGATTTGCACGTATCAGTAAAGAACTTGAACTTAGTTCGCGTGCAATGGTAGAGAAAAGTAACGCAAAATCGAGGGGAGTAGCTTTTTCGATGGGTGATAGAGTGTTTGTTAAAGTGAATGTTCGGAATGATCTGAATTATAAATTAAGTCCAAAGTTCCACGGACCTTTTGAGATTGTAGAGATCAAAAGAGGGAATAGATTTGTAGTAAAAGATGTAAATACTGGAGTGACGAAATTGACCCATATTTCAAAGTTGAAGAAAGTTGGGGTGTAATGGAACATTTGTATATAGTTATGTAGTGGAACGTTTGTATATAGTTAGAGGGATAAATGGGTTGATGTTTGTATATATATGATATTTTTTTATTTTTTTTTTTGTCTCTTGTTCATTTTAGATGTTGAAGTTCTTAATCATTTGTTTTCGAATGATTTTGGGAATTGAGACATGGGCTAATTTGATACGAGATTTGACCCGTGTGTTAGTGTGTTATTGTGTTATGGTGTTATGATGAGTTTTGTCATCTGACGCAATATGTGTGTTGTTTAGGATTTTTTTTGGGGGGGAGGTACTTAGTATATCGGACCGAACAAGTCTGATCTTTTTTTTCGGGTTGGGATATCGAATTTGAGTATTTGGATTTTTTTTTTTTAGGTTTTTTTTAAATGAAGGGAGCTGTATTGTGAGTAGTTGTAGTTGTTAAGATCATGGGAGCGATTGCCATTACGTCAATTGCTATTTTGTTGAGAGTTAGTCAGGTGTTGCGAAATATTTGCTAACCGGAGTAGAACTTTCATGTCTTTTACGAGATATGATACCTTTTAGTGTTTGGATAGGATTCTCGAGTATTTTTTTTTTCTGTTGGATAGAATTTTTTTTTTTATGAGTGAGTTCCGTAGAGTTATTGTGTGCTTAGTAGTGAGTTGACTGTGATTATTCTGGATACACACTTGGAATTAGTTCACATTAAGAGTGTTTGACTTTTGCATTAGTAGTTTTGTTTGGTTCAGTAACATGAAACCTTTTTGTTATTAGACCTTTTCGAGTGTTTTGGAGACTCAGTAGTGACATGGGATGGATTAGAGACCATGTTCATTTTGGGAGATCAATATCAAGGTTCGGGAGTTGATTATAAGACAAGTTGTACTTTAGTTAGAGAGAAGTATGTGTGTGACAGTAGTATTTTCCAGTTGCGAGTTGTATCTGTGGGTGGTTGTGAATTATCATTAGTTCATAGACAGACTCCGACAGAATGTGACTTTAGACAGTTCCTGCGAGATTACCACATTGTGTCCACCAGTACTCTAACTGCCGCGTTCCGCAAAGAGTGCCCCATCACAATGATGTGCCAGAACAACAAGTCGACATCATTCGTTCTTCGAGGGCCCAAGCTGTTCGACTCATCCTGCAGAATCCTGTCCACGGACTTTCGAGAAGTACTTAGCATAACGAGCTGTGGATTCAACAGTTCCGAGAATTTTGGAAGACATCGACGATCCTGTGATGTTCCAGTATCAGGAATATATTATGCCAAAAAATTTTAATTGTCTTAATAGCTATTTTACTGATAATTCTTGTTGTGGGGGTAGTAAAGCTTATTCGTGTTTGTAAGATTACATGTAAAGGCTCTAAGAACACAACCCCAGTGACTTTGGAAGTGCGTCATGAGAGCAGTCCTTAAAGCTGCAGTGCAGTAGACATTGCTAATTGAGCATAGCTCTATTTTGTTATGTTTTATACATATGTTTTTTTATTTTTAGTTCGCCATTAAGAGAGCGGGAGACGCTCTTATGGGTGGTGAGCTGTATTTCAGAAAATAGGACACATATATGCATTTCATAGCTTTAATGCTTTAAGATGTTATCGTGGAAGATTTGTAAGAGCGAACTAGGATGAGAGGTTTGATGCAAGATTGCTGAAACAGTGCATATTTTGATTCCTCAGCTCTTTGTTTGAAGCTCAGCAAATATTGGAGATCAGGTGATCTCCGAAGCGTTATGTATATTCGTGAGTACGTGCGTTACTTTGATCTAGATTATGCAAAATCTGCCCTAAAAGTGAGTTTGATCGTTCATTAACGTGATAGAACTGCAGTTGTCCAGTCATAGCTTTGGAGTGGTTCCAGGCTTTGAAAATCGGCAGATAAGGTAGAGTCTCAAATCTCTGTTTTTATGGGAGAAAATTGAACTTGTGATTTTTACCATGACTTTCTAATCATTATGAACTTGTGAACTGGTGTGGGAGATTTAATATGAATATTCATACCTCTTTTATATTTTTATTTTGTTATGTTACGTTTGCCATATCTTGGCTATGCATTTTACACTTTCTATTATTGTGTTTTGTATTTCATGTATTTTTGGGAGTTTTCTATCATGTTTAATTCTTTCGACAGATGTCTGTGGACTTGTGTTAGACTGTTTTTTTTTGGACATGACTTTTAGTTATTGATTTGGGAGTATGTGTGATTTTGGGTATTTTCAGGCTATTAGCCATAATGAGACTTCTTTAATCAGAAGTGCTTTGCAGTTTAGAGTTTAGTTATCTGACTCGATAATTCATTTATTATGCATTTTAATCTTTGCTTTGTTTTATTCATTTCTTGTTGGGTTATTTGAATAATAAACCTATTTTTGTAGGAACGATTGTGTTTCTTTAAATAGTCCATTTAATTGCTTTGGTTAGAATGAGTGAGGTCAGGGAGAAAGAGAGAGAGTCAGATGACACGGTGAGAGAGAGAGGCGATACACAGAG
This sequence comes from Macrobrachium rosenbergii, assembly GCF_040412425.1. Taxonomy (NCBI): domain Eukaryota; kingdom Metazoa; phylum Arthropoda; class Malacostraca; order Decapoda; family Palaemonidae; genus Macrobrachium; species Macrobrachium rosenbergii. The sequence goes on along the minus strand of NC_089781.1, from coordinate 74,182,376 downwards.
AGAGAGAGAGAGGGGAAAAATGTGAGTGGAATCAGGGTTGAACCTTTTTTACATCTTTTTCCTGAAGTTAGGTCGCTAAGATCACGCTACGTTACACTTCCAAAAAGGTGTTGATCTGTTCCCAGTAACATATATATATATATATATATATATATATATATATATATATATATATATATATATATATATATATATATATATATATATATATATATATATAGATATATGAGATAGAGAGAGAGAGAGAGAGAGAGAGAGAGAGAGAGAGAGAGAGAGAGAGAGAGAGAGAGAGAGAGGTTCTACATGCTGCTGATTAATTTTCTATGTAGGCGCATTAAGTGGCTAAAGTTTTGAAAGTTTGCTGCACGTGGGGTTCATCTTTGATTCAGGAGGTCGAATTTTAAATCTGCCAGTGGTCATGTTTTAGTTATTTTTTCGAAGCCACTCTCTATTTGTTGCAGTTTAGGTCTGACGTCTATATACTTAAATATTCATAAATGCCAACCTCTCAGATAGGAAAGAAATTTGCAAAATATTGGCCAGAGAGTTTCTGCAGAACTGTTACCACATGCAGGTAGTTCGCTTTATTTACAGAAATGAAAACAAATGGTAAGAGCAAACCACACTAGGTGCCACTCATAAAGGTACCAAGCACGTCCTCAAGAAAGCTCAGGGTCCACCTGTAAGGTCTAACGAACTGCAAAGAGAAGTCGACGAATGTGTTTTTCCGTAATGCTGTGAGAAATAGAAAGTCAGGTGGAAGGTAAATAAGAAATCCCCAGAATAAAAGCAAGAGAACTTTATTGGAAAAATTGTGGAAATTTCTCTCTCTCTCTCTCTCTCTCTCTCTCTCTCTCTCTCTCTCTCTCACACACACACACACACACACACACACACACACACACACACACACACACACACACACACAACAGTTTAGAGTCAAGAATAAGGGAAAAAAACGATCTTAATCCACCAATAGGAAATGTGCCTCTCCATATACCAGTTTCCCGTTTCCTTTGTTCTCTTTTCCGGCTTTCTGGTCCCCTAATTCTTATAGTTACAGATACAAATAGCAGCGCCATCCCCTTCAGGAGGACCGACCCTCCAGAATGTCAGTGCTACTCACGAAGGTTTCTAGAGTTAAGTGAACTCTCAGAGTTTGTCGGAATTATTTATGTGAGGGCGCGGAGGAGAAGTAGCTGCTGCCGGTAGAGATATGCTGGAGAAAATGAGCTTTTTGCTGTGAAAGGAAGGTGAAAAGCGAAGGAAGACCACGAAAGAAAGAAAACAATTATTATAAGCAGGGCAAATTTTACACCATTAGAGATTTAAGTCGATGTGTAGTTTATTTGTATACTAGAATTTTTCTTTCATACCATTTAAAAATGGTCAAGATTGTAGATAAATGATTTTGAAATTAGAATCACTGTTGCATGGCAGACAGGATCGAATTTTTTTACTGAATCTTTGTTTAAACTAGTTAGGGATGTTTAGAATAGAAACAAAGTTGGGGGAACTGATTTATGAATTCCATTTAGAATTTTTTAATCTCTTTGGTGTATCGTTGGGGAATGCTTGTGTGTTTACCATGATTTCGCCAACGTCGTATAAATATTTATTTAGCAATATGTATAAAGAAAAATATCATTATAAATAAGAACCAGTTCGTGAGAGAATGATCATTGGGAAACTCTGTATATTTATATAAATGGAAACTCGGTAAATCAAAAGGAACACACTTTGTTAGTTTTTATAAAAAGAATAGAGGAAATTGAAGGCTTATTTTACCTTACGCAATTCAGAAAATTATAATGATAAAGAAAACTACAGTGATGAATAACATGCTTTTTAAAATAGGCAAGTTTAGAAGAAATGTAGAAGAAGGAAGAAAATTCCAGATTTTGGAGGCAGGTGGTGCAATGAAGTGATCAGACTAGTTAACCCTTGAGTTTGCAGATGCCGCATAGTGACAGTGAGATTTGCTAATAATGACGTGTACACCAAGGCCGAGAAAGTGAAGGCGGAATCCACAAAGGAAGCACTCGAGTGCACTGGCCAAAATAAAACAGTTTGCCTTTAAAGCGCAACTGAAGAGAACGAGACTTATAAACCAAGCATTTTATTGCCATTAGGATTACTAACAAAAGATATTTATTCTTTTAATTTTCATACTTTCGTACACATACCTTTGCTTTTTATTTGATAGTATTAAAGCCGAACTGAATCGTATTTTATTTTTGAGGAGGAAAACATATTAAGGATAAATGATAAATATGAGGACTTCATTTTTAAATGCTCAAATTAATATTGGGAAGGAGTAGGAGATCGGAATATAGAAATGAAATTACTAAGAGGACCAATTTCTTTACTAAGTTTCTATCTTCTACTTTTTCCATGATATTATTTTGAGAACTGAAAAAAATGAAGTCCTCATAACTATGATTATCGTGATCTTTGGAACATTTAGCAAGATTTCTTGGCCAAGTCTGTATCTATTACCCAGTTTTGTCCCAAATAAAACTTCATCAGTTTTATGTGGAACTTATCTGACCTTGAAAGGCTCGATATCCTCATATCCAGCAATGTTCGTCCCACGTCATTTGTCGTGTTAGTGTTGAGTGAAAAGCCTACCATCTGATAAATGGCCCTCCTCTTACTCCAAATTAGTTTCACGTTACGCCCATAGGCACTTGTTCTTTACATACAACGTAAGCACCCATACCTTCAAATATGACAGTAATATATAAAAGAAAGGGGTCTAGTCTGTAAGTCCCAACACTAGTAAGGTTACATACCATCCTGAATTTCGAATTCTAGACTAAGAATTAGAAAGGAAGTTAGTCTTAGAAATACTAATTGGAGCCATTTTGTCTTTGTTCATTACGTAAGTACAGATCCGAATTAACTCTCAGATAACAAACAAATGTATGTATGAGAGTATAAGGCTTAAAATAACGGCAACAGAATGTGCATTCGGATAGTTCTCATTATTTTGCTTTACGGTTATAACGCAACATATGCTTTATAGAGGTAACATATTATGTCCTTGTCAAAAGATTACGATAAACGAGGCAACATATCCCCGAGACAGGTCCATTAGGAATCCCATTCAAAAGTGTGGTCGAATCTCATTAGGCCTAGAAACTTCTCGCAAACTTTGGATGTTTAGTCACTCTGCAGATTGTACAGGTGGATATTTTTGTTTCCTAGTTCATGGAAAAAGCGCCGAGAAGAAAAATCTGCTGAACCTTTTTCCAAAAATGAAAGATCAATGAAAGATTTTGCTGTCAAACGACTTTACCTGAAAGGGGAAAAGAAAAGAAAAGCAGTTTATCAGAAACTTCTAATGTGTTTTTGGCTGCAATAACTCAAGGAAATGAATGAAGTAAGTTGTTTTTATTCTCTCTAAATTATTCTGTTGATAATTCTACTGGTTTTGTCCATTTGTTGATGTTAAATGAGTAAAAACTTCATCAGTAATTAATATATACGGTAATTGCCTTGTTATTTTTGAGCGTCTTCTTGGGTTCCTGAATTTTATCGAACACATTTATTCCATCATCATTCTCCTACGGAGCTTTTCTCTCTTTTTTTTTATATTCATTTTTCATTTTTTTTATAGGTATATTGCTTCCTGTAATTCCAGCGACTGTTATTTCATTCGTGATATATTGCGATGGAAAGAAGCCCAGGTATATGAAGCTGCATGAGTGTGAAATTAAAAGTCACCAAAGAATTATTACTTAACGGTATCCTGTCTCTTTCCCCATATACATTACGAAATCTCATAATCAACCTCCATTTTCACGGTTAGAATCTATTTTTCGATCCTCCTTTTCTGCTCCAAAAAGTCATGAAGGATTTGCAGTTGCTTATAATTATATCTCATAGTATAATATTTGATTGCATGGTACCTCGAAAAGTTAAATGTATCAATAATAGATAGGGATATATATATATATATATATATATATATATATATATATATATATATATGTGTGTGTGTGTGTGTGTGTGTGTGTGTGTGTGTCTGTATTGTTATAAGTGTTGATTTATCTATGACTCTTACCTTGTCGTCGCTGCAACTGACTAAAGATCAACACACATATTACGAAAATAATTTAGTGTAAATGAGATTTCAATTTGAGAAAGGACTCATTAGAGAAATTCTAGATATTAATTAATTACATTACATGTATTTACATTTAATCAGAGGAGTAAATTACACAGAGCCATACACACTGGCTCTTGGCACTTATGGTGTAAACTGACAGAAAAATTAAATAATTGGAGTGCCAAAATAATGATGCAATCAATAATTAAATCGCTTGAGGGTTGGATTGTTGCATGTGGACATAGTGGAGCAGGTGGAAGATAAAGCGGTATTTACTGCCTTTCTGTAAACACGGAGAAAAGGCACATTAACACTTGATAAATTAAAACAAAATCTAACTGTACAAAGAGAAATTGACGAGGGGTCAAGGAGGGTGACGTTAATTTATGATCAGGCAATTTGCTGATTAACACCGATGAATTATATCGACAATGAATCAACGGGTCTTAGCAAATTGTAAAGAAAAGGAATGGAAATGAGAATAAGAACAGAAGAATGGACTGAAGAACCTTCTAACCAGACTTTACCATAAATGCTGAGTGCATATTGTGTGAATCAACATCAGTAGGGCTTCTATCAATTGGACTTCTAATTGTACACTCAGAGAGGCTTTGGATAAGGAGGCTACAGGTCTGAACAAAGGAATCTGTGGAGGCCCTGAGCGGCGTGCTCTCTCTATAGTGTTCTGTCTGCGTCTCCCTCTCTTGACCTCTGCCCCAGCCTTTTATGCCCTCCTCAAAAGGCCGGCTTTCAGAGCCTCTGGCTTGTCAGGTGAGAGAGTTCACTGGTGCGCGGATACCATTAGTTATCGGTGTCCGTGTATCTGAGGGACAAGGCGTCATATAAAATAGAAGATCTTCGGCTAACAGATCATAAAGGTAAATTTAGAATGACGCTTTACCGAGGTGTAGGAGGAGTAGGAAGGATACTTTGAACCCTGACCAATCTATTGTCCGGTTCAAGCTTGAAAAACAAGGGTTAGCAGAAGGCTTGCCTCCTTGGGCTCAGACTGTGAATCTTCAAGTGGAAAACATGGGGAAGTGAGAAGTATTAATAAATACTTCTATATATATATATATATATATATATATATATATATATATATATATATATATATATATATATATATATATATATATATATATATATATATATATATATATTTTACGTTTTCCGTGGTTTTGTTTGAAATATGCTCTGTGAGACAGGTAGCAACAATTTAAGGTAATTTAGCCTTGTGATTCTGACTTCGTGGGTACAGGGAAACGTAAAAAAAAAGGAAAACAAAGGAGAATTTCATATGAGCATAGGGCTCTGGTTACTGAGGGAAATATTACGTAAAACACGTGGGCACATTTAAAGTAGTGTATTTACATAAATGACATCAGTACGGGAAAGAGGAACTCAAGTAATTACTATCCTGAAGGAGATTCTACTGGATTGAATGGTGGGGATTCAGACACAGATAGAAGCTTCCACGAAATAGGATCCCTCTGAAATGAGAGACATTATACGCCAGTAATGAAAATAGACAAAAGAATAATGAATTCTGCAAACCATTGATACTGCCGATGCAAGAGGACTGACAAAGGGTGACAGAAGTAGCGTGACTGAAATGGGGCTCTTCAGGGCACTTTACCTTAGCAGAAAGGCGGTCCGTGGATGACTTGCGATTTAGTTTCTTAGATGCAAGGGCTTGTAAAGGAAGGCGATGGGGACTCCTCGAAACTCCAAGCAATGGCGTGTGGGCTCGAGGAATACGGTCGAAGGGCACGAGGGAAAGTATACTTTGGAAAGGGCCACGTGGTTAGGATGCAAGGGCATCGATGGGGCCAGGTGTTGGGGACATCTTCATTCCATATCTTCCAGCCCGGTGTGTGTGTGTCGACCTCGTGGGTTTCTGCTTTTATCCCTCCTATGGGGCAGGGGTGCGTCCAACACAGATGCTTTGACTCATTGCCTGCTGCCTGCAGGGGAGGTTTTTGGCCTGTAGGAGAAACACCAAGCCAACTTTTGCCTCGAAGGAAAGATCTTTATCAAAAATGGGAGCGCCTTTAATCTTTTAAACCCCTGTTTTTAAAATCACAGTAAATGAAACACGACAGAACAACCAACAACACAAAGGAGGGGAGGAGGCAATTTGAATTCTTGCTAATCATAATATATATATATATATATATATATATATATATATATATATATATATATATATATATATATATATATATATATATATATATATATATATATATCATAACTTTTGTACGTGATTCATTTATCACACATTACCACAGGTGAAAAATAGGAGACTGGGTGTAGATCCTGACCGGTTTCGACTTTATTTCCAAACCATTGACGAAGGACTGATACAGAAGTCACAAATATGTATACTACAGGAACAGTACTGACGAACATACACAACCGTTAGAGACTACATATCCACCCACAGTCCGGTGTCAAGGTAGGAGTGGCCTTTAAAACTCATTTGGCTAAAAATCACAATATGCTCTCAGGGGAAAATACTGATAAACATACCGACCATAGGCGACATCAGATCCACACCTGATAGGTGTCAGGGAGGCGGAGTTTGGAAACTCATTAGCACCGCTGCCCCCGTACTGTGTTTACAAATATGATAATCCTATTTTCATACATCTCTCCTGCCTACCTTAAAATTTCAACAATTTACAAATTTCTTTTGATATTAAAGGATCAAGTTTATACATCCCTTGACTGATATTCATATTATGGCTGTAACTTTCTTCTATAAAGCTAGAGTCAATGATATTCCTCTCCAGTGCATTATTAGAATATACAATCCTTTTTGCCCCTTCCCAGTTGACAGCATGATTGTTCTCACTAACGTGTACAAAAATACCACTGTTCCCCTGTGCATAGCTCACACATTTCTTATGATCTATTCTCTTTTTCAGTGCTTTTCCCGTTTGGCCAATATAAAAGTTGTCACAAGACTTACATGGAATTTTATATACACACCTTTTAGTATTGTCGGGGGAGTTCTTGTTAAGTACGTTTCATTGTTTTATTGTTCTTAAATGCTAAATTAACACCCAAATTCTTAAGAAGATGGGGGATATCTTTCCTATTATTATTATAAGGCAGTACAAGCAAATTTTTTGTGTTGTAAGGTTCTCTTTGCTTTTGATACATAGTCTTTTTTGCCGCTTCAAATGCAGTGTTTAATACACTGTCAGGATATTTAAATTTCTTGCTTGCATTCCTAATTTTATCTATTTCCTCATCGATATATTCAGGGCTACATACACGTAATGCTCTTAAAGACATAGATGAAAACACTGATTTATTAACCTTATTGCTTTGTCCGGAATAGAAATACACATAGGAAGAAATATTAGTGTATTTTCTGTACACACTATATTTAAACACATTACTATTTCTTCGTATGAGGACATCCTAAAAGGGTAAGCACCCATCATTTTCCATTTCCATAGTGAATTTAATTGATGGTACTAATTGATTTAACTTGGCAAAAAAGTTATTTACATCTTCGTTCCCTGGCCATACACAAATTATGTCGTCAACATACCTAAACCATGTTACATTGCGTCGAATTATGTTGTTTAATATTTTCTCTTCAAAAAATTCCATATATAAGTTACTTAACGCTGGGAATAGAGGGTTTTCCATTGCCATGCTAAAATTTTTGTGAGTAAAATTTACCATTAAATTCAAATTTAGATTCTTTCACACATAATTTAATCAGTTCAGTTAAAGTGCTTTTAGAAAATGGGATATCCATCTGTGTGTTCTCTAATAATTCCGATAAAAACTCCGTCAGATCATCAATTGGCACCTTTGTGAATAGTGATACATCAAAACTCACAAGCCTGGATTCACCATTAATATGTATACTATTTAGTTTATTTATCAGGTCCACATCATTCGTGATATTAGTATTTGAGATAGTACCTACCAATGGGTTGAGAATATCCACTAGGTACTTTGCTAGATTGTAAGATGCGGAACCAACTGAACTGATAACTGGCTGGCCTGGCAGGAACGTTTGTTTTGTGGGTTTTTATTGTACCATACATGTACGGTAGCGATGGAGAGGTCACACACAACTTCTTAATAAAGGTTCTTTACCTTTTAACAGGTTTTTCACTTTCCTATTGAAACCACTGTTCTCATTGTCTAACGGGTTCTTATTTAATTCTTTATATGTGCTATCATCACCCCAAAGATTATCCATTTTATCTATATTTTCACTTTTATTTAAAATTACAAGAGCGCCTGATTTATCTGCTTTTGTCATTTGCATATTTTTATATTTTTTCAGTCCATTGATAGCAACCATAAATCTTTTGGGGACGTTTGTTTTGTCTGATTTTTTTCATACTTCCATAAATCACTCCCTTAAATCGTTAAATCACTACATATTTCCAAACTGCACAGGCCTTTAGTAATTTCCACACTGTTCCTTCCGCCAGTAGACAAAGCAAAATTTAAAACGTAGCCTAAGGCACTAGTTACAGTTTGTATCCAGATGTTTGTTTGATAAGTTGACGACACATTCATGATTGGCGTTGTTGGTCCAAGGGCGTCTTTCAGTCAACAGTTTCATTTTATTGTTGTGTTTGGTTTCAGTTTCCGATACATTTGACTCATCTTCACCAGGCAATATTCACGTAGGGAATCTCTCCAATCTGGTGGTATTGAGGCTTCAAAATGTCGTCTTTTTCTCGTGAGAACCCTAAGAATTCTTTTTGGTTTCCAATATCTTGATGTTGATATGTTTTTCTAATATAGCTCGTTGTATTTCACCGAACGTTTGATCTTCTTATTTCAATAAGGAATTAGTTACTCACAAAATTTTGGTATGGCAATGAGAAACCCTCTAACACCAGTGTTTAGTAACTTATATATGGAATTTTTTGAAAAGAAAATATTAAACAACATAATTCCACGCAATGTAACATGGTTTAGGTATGTTGACGACATAATTTGTGTATGGCCAGGGAACGATGTAAATAATTTTTTGCCAAGTTAAATCAATTAGTACTATCAATTAAATTCACAATGGAAATGGAAAATGATTGGTGCTTGCCCTTTTAGGATGTCCTCATACGAAGAAATAGTAATGGGTTTAAATATAGTGTGTATAGAAAACCCACTAATATTTCTTCCTATGTGCATTTCTGCCCAGGACAAAGCAATAAGGTTAAAAAGTCAGTGTTTTCATCTATGTTTTTAAGAGCATTACGTGTATGTAGCCCTGAATATATCGATGAGGAAATAGATAAGATTAGGAATGCAGGCAAGAAATTGAAATATCTTGACAGTGTATTAAACAGTGCATTTGAAGCGGCAAAAAAGACTGTATCAAAAGCAAAAAGATCCCTACAACGCAAAAAATTTGCTTGTACTGCCCTATAATGATAATATGAAAGATATCCCCCATCTTCTTAAGAATTTTGGTGTTAATGTCACATTTAAGAACAATAAAACAATGAAACATGTACTTATCAAGAACTCCCACGACGATACTAAAGGGTGTGTATATATAATTCCATGTAAGTCTTGTGACAACTTTTATATTGGCCATATGGGTAAAGCGCTGGAAAAGAGCGTAGAACAGCATAAGAAATGTGAGATATGCACAGGGGAATAATAGTATTTTTGTACGTGTTAGTTAGAACAATCATGCTATCAATTGGGAATGGGCAAAATGGAGTGTATATTCTAATAAAACACTGGAAAGGAATATCATTGGATCTAGCTTTATAAAAGGAAAGTTACAGCCATAATATGAATATCAGTCAAGGGATGTATAAACTTGATCCTTTAATATCAAAAGAAATTTGTAAATTGTTTAAATTTTAAGGTAGGCAGGAGAGATGTATGAAAATAGGATTATCATATTTGTAAACACAGTACGGGGGCAGCAATGTTAATGAGTTTTCTAAACTCCGCCTCCCTGACACCTGTCAGGTGTGGATCTGATGTCGCCTATGGTCGGTATGTTTATCAATATTGTCCCCTGAGAGCATATTGTGGTTTTTAGCCAAACGTTTTTTCAAGGGCACTCCTACCTTGACACTGGCCTGTGGGTGGATATGTAGTCTCTAACAGTTGTGTATGTTCGTCAGTACTGTTCCTGTAGTATATATATTTGTGACTTCTAATACTCTGGATTAGTCCTTCGTCATTGGCTTGGAAATAAAGTCGAAACCGGTCAGGACCTACATCCAGTCTTTTATTTTTCACCTGTGGTAATGTGATATATATATATATATATATATATATATATATATATATATATATATATATATATATATATATATATATATATATATATATATGTATATATGTATATATGTATATATGTATATATGTATATATATATATGTGTATATATGTGTATATGTATATATATATATATGTATATATGTATATATGTATATGTGTATATGTATATATGTATATGTATATATGTGTATATATATATATATATATATATATATATATATATATATATATATATATATATATATATATATATATATATATGTGTGTGTGTGTGTGTGTGTGTGTGTGTATGTGTGTGTGTGTGTTTGAGAGAGAGAGAGAGAGAGAGAGAGAGAGAGAGAGAGAGAGAGAGAGAGATAATCATTATGACAATTAAAACACTCTCATCCTCCAGATTTTGTATATAAATTATTAAAGTTATCATACCAGAGGCGACCGCTCCTCAGTTTGTGAAACATCGATGCATAAAACTGAAGGACGGAATAAAATGATAGATCTTCGGTAAAGTGATCTGAAAAATTCCAGGTAAAGACATGGCTTCTCCAAAAAGAGTCAATTTGGACCTTTCCCATGAAAACTTCCGAATCGTAAGTCCGAGCTTCCAACCCAGCCCAACCCAACCGCAACTTCGTACCAGCCTCTGACGTGTCGAAGAGCGACGTAAATATAATATGGGTTAGGTAAGATCAGTCAGGTAATCGATCCATTTCTTTCACCTTCCCATTAAAGGGAGAAAGGAGGCCATTGACGAATGGCCCTACAACACGCACCGGTCGCTCTCATACTCCTTTTCGGGGATCAGCAGTATTATGAGTTATTTGAAATGTTTATATTGCGTTAAATTTTATTCACGGACAAATTTATTTGACGCTTTTCGTAGCCTTAAAGTAGTAATCGTTTCATTTTGAAGTCTTCCCTTGGAACAAAATAAAATAAATATATGCAGTAGGTAGTCATACTTTTTACGGAAACTTACTTTTCTATGTTTGAAGAATAATTCCATTATCTTTTATCGATATCTTTTTGAGGGGCTTCTTCAAAACTTTTAGCAGTGATATTTTAAGGGTCTTATATAAGGAATGTCGAAAGTTTAATTTTTTCAAGTAAAATGTCTGATTTTATATTTAATGAACTATAGGTTTCTTTTAGACTACTACCATGGGTTACATATCTTCAACGGTCATATAAGAACACCCTTGATATGAATTTCATTCCATTCATCTTAATAATAATTACCAAAATTGATGCGGATCAAAGATTTACGGCACTGGGAAAACATTCTTAAAATTTGTTGCTCTTTTACGTGTATTTTCGTTAATTGACGGGAGTTTAAAACTAGATTATTTGTAATATTGTATGAATACGGGAGTTTATAAATATAGATTATTTATAATATTATATATATATATATATATATATGATATTTATATATATATATATATATATAGAATATATATTTATATATATATATATATATATATATATATATATATATATATATATATATATTATTGGATCGAACCAACGGACCGTATTTATAAATATATATGAAAATGTCTATACGTTTGTAGCTTTCTGATTATATATATATATATATATATATATATATATATATCTATATAATGCATATATTGTATATATATATATATATATATATATATATATATATATATATATATATATATATATATATATATATATATATATATATATATATATAATATACTGTATATTGCGACAGATGGAACCTCTTTCCAAGCTACCTCACCCGTTTTTACATCTGTAACGCAACTAGAAAAAATGAAATTCATTTCAGTTGTTTCAATTACTAGAACTGTGGGTTTCCACTTGCCCCTTCATAAACTCTCTACTTCATTCCCCAAAACGGTTAAGCCTGACCCCGTCCCTCCCGCCCCGCCCCCCCCCCCCTGTTCACAATGACTGCCAAGGGGCTTGTTTCCAGGTGACCTTCAACAATGCCTTCCTCGACGGCGTCAGACAACGAGCAAGAGAGGAGCCAAAACAAGAAAAAGTTGGTGCCCTGCCATGTTAAAAACTCTCCACGAGGTTTAACTGCTGCCATGTGGTCATTATAGAAAACATGATGAAGACTGACCTTTGCGCCATGTACGGAGATGCAACGGTGTAATCTCCGAAGGTTATTTATAGGTGATGCAATGGCAATCGACAGAGAGAAGAGCGCAGAACACCACCGAGGACGGACGTCCTTAACCTTGCCTGACCCTCAAACTTTTCTCGTGTTCAACCCCGAGGTTCGATCCAGTATACCTTTTTAGTGGCATTCCCATTAATTCCCTCCTCCATCGCCAGCGCCCTACCAAATGAGGACACCGTCATCTTGACGAAGGCAATGTACCGAAATAAGGTTTCTGTTATTTCTCTGTCTGATTTTCATTTATTTTCCATTGAGCGATTACCTTCAGTAATTTGTGTTGGAGCATACAGTGTTAACGTAATTATGCATTTAGTGTTGAACTGAGTTATTTGGCACCATCTGTGCATTCCCTCAGTTCCCTTTGAGCATCTTATTATTCTTGCAAGTAACCGTCTTGCATATATTGCAGATAGGCCTCAACTGTAGAATCACTCGGCTCTATCCATGTGCAGTTCCCCTTTTACCCCCACTGCGATGTTTCCTGTTATGAAGACATCATCGGTGCAGAATATTTATTCTGTGTAGGATTCACTCATTTAGCAGGCCCTTATTATTACCTGCCAGTAATTCATCATTCTTCTGATCTGTGTTAGTTATGTAAATATAATTAGATAAGAGAAACCTTGAGTTTACGTAATTTTCCCTCACTTGAATAAGGCCCTAAGCCACAGATTTTCCCTTGTTTGTCTATGAAGTTGTCCTAATATTGAGTCAGATGTGTAATAAATACAGTAGATTTCTTGATGATGTAAGGAACTCCCTGCATTCATCCGTTGCCGCCCAGAATCAAGTAAGTATCCCTTAGGCATCTGTAGATATATATATATATATATATATATATATATATATATATATATATATATATATATATATATATATATATATATATATATATATATACCCCAAAGCCAAATCAAAAAGTCCTTCAAAAGAAGGCATCGTGCTTACCCCATACAAAAATGGGAAAAAGCACGTTATATATATATATATATATATATATATATATATATATATATATATATATATATATATATATATATATATATATATATATATATATATATATATATATATATATATATATATATATATATATATATATATATATATATATATATATATATATATATATATATATATATATATATATATATATATATATATATATAATATATATATATATAAAATGTATGTTGTGTGTCTCTGTGTATCTCAGTGGGAATGCACCCAGATTTTGTGCAATGAACCCGTATTTCGGCATTCTGTAGATATCCTTAGAACGTTGGTGATGTTTTGATTGATGCATATTCATATTATAATAATCTTACAATTATTCTCTCTTTGGCAAATAACATAAATCATATGTTTATTTAAATATGCCAAAGCCAGTTTTACTCTTAATAACTTTTAATGAATTTAAAAAGAAACCAAGTCATAAGTTATAATAAATACAAGCTTTCCTCAGTTTGCAAGAAAGCTCAAAGTTTATAATTATGTTAATGAGCTCCACAGCCCAAATTTAAGTTTGCAAAAAGAAATATGTATAAAAGTTGTAATGTCATATATTTTGGAGACATCAAAAGGGCATTTTATTTTTGGGGCGTTGGAAGGAATATATATTCTGTTATTGGTCAAATGAAAAACCTTATCACGGCTACCATGGCTATACATGGGCAGTATGATAAGCGGATATCATTTGTGAGATTATCAAATGAACCATGAAACTAATGAACTCTTTTTGCCAACTTTATTTTGATAATCAAACTCCATCGGAGGAAGACGAATACTTTTTGAGATTTTTCTAATATTTTACAATGAATATAATATTGCAGCGTTTTAGTTGGAGGGAAATTAATGGTTTTCATGAAGAGACATTTTTAGTGACGACAGGTTTATTCAGATAACTAATCTTCATCTCTGACCAGTAAATTTTAGTATCAAGTCTCCCTCCGCCCCATTTATTGACCTGTGTCATGGGGAACGATACTGAACACGTTTTCGTGCAGCACATCAGAAACATTTTCTTCCTATTAACATCAAAAGTGGTGCAGCGAGGAAAGGTGGAAATTTTTGGCAAACATGTTTTGGTTCAGAACAGACTGTGAATTGGTCCCTTTGAAGTATCTCGTTGATTTGGATCCAAAGTGACGTATTCTCTCTTCCTTTATTTAAGGCTTTCGCTGAGAATTTTCGTAAATTAATAAGAGGTTGTCAAAGAAATAAACGAGAAGGCGTTTGATACCATCGTTTAACCGAGAAGCTTTGAATATGGTGTTATATGCAATGAGTGTTCAAGACATTGTCAGTTACAAGCAGTTAGGATGTGAATAATAAGGTTAGTAAACTTGGATGAGTATTCTCTTATCGTGAATTCCTAGGAATACATAGGCAAGATTAACGGTTCAAACTTAATCCTACGGTAAAATTTGATTTTTTTTACCAGCAAGCAAAATGTATGTTAAAAGTCATGAAGCTATTGTAGGGACAGACGCCTATTGCATTAACTGCGGTGTAAAATATGAAAATAGTAAACGTCTTATGATTAGAATCTGAACATAAAAGTAATATTCGCCTAGTTCCCAGTAGAGAGTCTTTAGAAATTGATGTGTCACTGTCTTATTTTATCAGGTTTACTAAACCACTATGGATAGCTAACAATGGGTCTCCTTTCGAGGTAAGATAAGATTTTTTTATTGTCACAGATCCGAGAAGAGTGTTTATGAATGTAAATGTTTGGATACATGAAGCAATTGTTAGAGGCAATTCGCGTTTATGAAAGTGAATAAAAGCAAAAACTTTGAAAGCTATTCAAATGAACTTTTGTTTTGGGAATGTATACGTGAAGCGAGAATGGTTGAAACGATGACAAATATAAATAAACGACAGAGATAAAGTAAAACGAAAGATGATAGGTTAATAAAGTCGGTATAATTCAGGAGTTTTGAGAGACAAGATGAGAGGGAGGCAGCCATAATGACAGTAGGATGGATGCCAGATGTGTTAGAAGGGAAGGGCATGCTATAAGGAGGTGAATGGCAATTTTTTATAAGGATTTGCTGAGGTCGTAAGTCGAGGAGGTACTATTGAATTTTCCTCGTAGGGACACGAAATGGTTGGGTATGTGAAACTTTCTGCAATGGAACTTTATCCATGATTAAGTAGGAAAGTTTGCTGGGCAGTAGCTTGTTTAGTTGTTCTCTGCCAGAGCCACCCACACCCCATACACATCCCTTATCAATGCAAACAACTTATTTGTCAAGGTAGAATATGACCAAGCTGAGTGTACGCGCATATGAAGTACGTGTATGAAGCATTCGTACGCATTGATTGCAAATAATTTTTGTCATCAACTTTAACAAGTTGGTATATGTAACTATGATAAAATTCTAGGTCTCTTTGTTTACTTTGATTTATTGTATTATTACGAAATTTTCCTTGTCTCTGGAACAAAATGAAAAGAAAGCGGAAATTATTCCAAATCGAAGTACTTCATAGAATCATTGCTAGCACCGTAAACCTCATTACGTCCAGTTATAAAAAAAGGGTCATATCTTTGCTTTTAAAACATTAAACTGGCTTCTCCCATAATGCTTCGTTTCCATGGAGCTCAGTATTTCTCTACTGCTAACTGCGGGACTAATGAAGTCTCACTTTCTACCTTTTTGGACAATTTAGGAGGGCCACTTCCTTTTTGGTTACTTTAAAAAGCTTTCACGTGAAAAAAGGTATGTACTTGCTTAGTTATTTTGGTTACTTGTACGGAAACAGTAAATAGAGTTGGGAATATGGTCCGTTAATCTTTCGACCAGTTTGGCCACGTTATCTGAATGGAAGCGAAATAGTGTGCGAAGGAAAGTAAATAAACAGGAAAATGTCCTAAGGCCTGTTAGCCTTGCTGGCTGATAATGTAGTATTTTTATAGGCCTTGTTATCGGTGTGAGCCGTAATATTACTATATAAGAATATCTCTTATGAAATTGTGCGACTGTTGATACAGAGTATTTCCTTCGACTGATAGCGTTATACCTTGTCCTGCATATGAGTAAGTTACTTGTAAAGGATTGTCAAGTAATGGATGGATAGGATTCTATATAAGTTTAGGTTTTTTATTAGGAAAATACATGTCAGGTTAACAATTCAAAATTACTGTGAAAACAATAAGAGTATTTGATAATAAAATATTTAATAAATGATCAAACAAGTTACTAAAAAGTGAACATCCCAAATGTAAAGTTAACTTCATATACATACGCGTTCATTCACCAAGAACAAAATTTCCAGCACAAAGAACGACACAAAGAACCACAACGAAAGAAAATCCCCACGCAGCTTAATGGCGCCATGAAACGAATATCAAGAACCCCCTATGCATGACAGTCAGTCGTAACAACTCTTAATAGGCCCATTGATTGCCTATATCGGTAATACCTTGGTAATTAGCGAATGTTGCCTGTAATGTAATTGAAGGTGAGTCATGGTTATTGCTTTCATGTACAGTATTTATGGGAATGAAAAAGGCTTTTCAAAGGTATGGTCAACCAGCCAAAGTTTCTTTGAGCTCTGGATGAACTTGCAGCCTGTTTATTCTCGTTCGCCGTTGCTCTAAGTCTAAGCTGTGACACACATTCTATAAAAGATATATTTTTTATGCTTAGTGTAATACTGAGGGGGAGGAACGTGTAGAGAGGGAAGGGTTATTAGCTGTTCCTGCTACGTTGGGTTACTGCAGACTCCTTCTTAGCTACAATTCCGTATAACCCAGGCCTTGCGTATAACTATGCAG
>NC_089781.1:74150012-74160012 GCF_040412425.1 Macrobrachium rosenbergii | reverse complement strand
TGTTTGGTCTATGGTTCCAGTTTGTGACAGCTCAATCCCAGATTATCCTGGATTATCTTTCTGTTTATTACCTTTGACAACTGACCATCTGGTATTCTTGTTCTTTTTGTTCACTTTGTAACCTTCTTTGTATCCGTGTCTCATTTGTGCCCAGACGATGCGTTAATAAACGTGAAAGCGCTTGGTACTGAACTTGTGCCTGTCATTTTCCTGTGGGATTCGCTTATACACTGAAGTCACATGCATCTACTGTGATTTTTTAAGTATATATATATATATATATATATATATATATATATATATATATATATATATATATATATATTACTTTTTATCACATCACCGTGATTCATATACATCAGTAAGCTACAAACGGCCTTTAATATCCAATTCGCTCTACCTCGGAAATAATATATTTTCATATATGTTACCGAAGGGAATTTTTTAGTTGATAATAAGTTCGTCGTCCCGTGGGCTCCGAACCAGCGAAGGACAAGAACTCAGGAATACAGTGGACGTATTTCGCGTGGGTTAAATGCGTCCACTGTAGCCATGAGTTCTTGTCCTTCGCTTGGTTCGAGCCCACGGGACGGCGAACTTATTATCAACTAAAAAATTCCTTCGGTAACATATATGAAAATATATTATTTCGAGGTAGAGCGAATTGATATTAAAGGACGTTAGTAGCTTACTGATTATATATATATATATATATATATATATATATATATATATATATATATATATATATATATATATATATATATATATATACATATATATAGAGTAGAGATATAGATATATAGAGATATATATATATATATATATATATATATATATATATATATATATATATATATATATATATACACATGCACACACACACACACATATATATATATATATATATATATATATATATATATATATATATATATATATATATATATATATATATATATATATATATATATATAAATCATCAATACACAATCATATGGAACAGAATATATATATATATATATATGTATACATACACACAAAACATTAGTGTCGAGTCATACTCAGTGCAAAAGCCTATGTTTTCCATTTAAGGTTTAATAATTTACTAAATGGGAAAATCCTCTATTCAGGAAACGTTTGATTTTTTGGTTTTCGATGGTTGTATTGAACTTGCAGGTATTGTTCATATGTTTATAGAAGTTGTTTCTGTTTTCGATCCACTAAATTGGAGACTGGAAATCGACAGGAATAACAGTACACGTTTCCTCTGAGTAGAACGGTCATACATACAAGTGAGAATATCAGTTTAGTAGAGATAAACAGTTTCTTCTCAGAATCGAAACTCGTCAGAGGGTTTTTTCTTTGTTTCAACAACCAGGTAATGATAAAAAAGAATTTGGTTTTATGAATGCACTTTTTAGTTTTCTGTAAAAGAAAACTATTGAGACGGCTTTGTCTGTCCGTCCGCACATTTTCTGTCCGCCTTCAGATCTTAAAAACTACCGAGGCTAGAAGTTTGGAGATTGGTATGTTGATTATACACCCTTCAGTCATCAACCATACCAAATTTCAGCCCTCTAGCCTCAGTAGTTTTTATTGTATTTAAGGTTAAAATTAGCCATAATCGTACTTCTGGCACCCCTATAGGTGCCAACAACAAAGGCCACCATCGGACCGTGGCTGAGTTTCATGGGCTGCGGCTAAGAGTTTCATGGGCCGTGGCTGAGGCCACCACTGGACCGTGGCTGAGTTCATGGGCCGCGGCTAAGAATTTCATGGGCCGTGGCTGAAAGTTTCATACAGAATTATACACTGTACAAAAAACTCGATGCATTTTTTATTTGTTTGTGGTGTTCCAGCTTGCCATTAGTTTCTAAAGGAATCCTTCATTTTGCAAAAAAATTAAAATTAAATAAATACCTAAACAATTTTTCATATGTTCTGTTTGCCATTACTTGTTCTTATATTCAGTGGAAATTATGAATAATTTTCACATGGAAATTACATTATATGATTCTTGATGTGTGTGCAATTTCAAAGCACTACTATCGAAACCCGTAGTTTTATCATACTGTTAAACAGTCTCCCTGCTCCCACTCTGTACTAGTTTTAAAGTTAGGACCACGGTATTCATTCTATAGAATAAACAAAATAAATAGTATTATTCGGGAAAGTGATGACTGGAATATGGGCATTCTCAGAATAAAAAAAAAAAACTAATAGCAAATTAAAGTTCAAAGCACTGCCCCTTCTTAACTTGGTACCTTAACTTGAATCAATACCTGGTTACCACCTTTTTGCGAAGAAGCACTATTTACGATAAGAAAGGATATAGTTTTATCTCCTTGCTATAAGTAGGTTCTTTCTTCCACTAATTTTACAGTTAGGATATGGTGTTCATTTTATAGGACAAACAGAATCAAATCATTATACTTAGGAAACTAGGGACCAGAAGATGAAACTGATAGTAAATGGTGTTCTGAGGACTTCCCCTTCTTTACTAGGTACATTGACTTAAAAGATGAAGTAGGAATGGTGATCATAATTCATTTTCTCCCTACACTCGTCTTCTGTTTCGTCAGGATTCCTCATTCCTCTTTCGCAAAACTTATTTTTTTTTTTACTGCCGTAGGCCAAGAATGGTATGTTTTTACTTTTTTTCTTTTTTTTGTTAGGGGGATTACGCAAAAAGTGCTGTGTGATTTTTTCACGGGAATTTTGCATAAAGTCGGTCACCTATGAATTAGGACAGGTTTCCTTTATGGGGGCGTGGATTAATCACCCTTGGTTGAGGTTTGTGGTCCCCGAGTGCGTGTTTTTTTTTTTATTCACTTGATTTTATTTTTATGCTACCAATTCAACTCAATGAGATAATCTTTAAGGTTACTTATTTATGTCAAAGCACGTGACATAAAATGCTTTATATACTTTGCTTTTTCTTTTAGCTGCTGCTTTTCTACATGTGGTCGTTCGCCTACTAATGTTTACTCGTTACGGAACTCAACTCCACATTTTGTCGTCCAAGTTATTCAAGTCAAGTTGACTTGGTATTGGCTATTTCTAGCGAAGACTTCGGTATTTGATATTTAGAGTAAATGGTTTATAAACATATACGCTGCACATCATGTGCTTTTACCAAAAAGCCGTTTCCCATAAAAGGGAGATGTTGAAAAAAATATTTCCATGATTTAACGTATATATTGATACGTTTATCCACATTACAGACACCTCGGTCCTGATTATCA
This sequence comes from Macrobrachium rosenbergii, assembly GCF_040412425.1. NCBI lineage: Eukaryota > Metazoa > Arthropoda > Malacostraca > Decapoda > Palaemonidae > Macrobrachium > Macrobrachium rosenbergii. The sequence goes on along the minus strand of NC_089781.1, from coordinate 74,156,764 downwards.
GTTTGTCGTTCGCCGTCAGTTTTATTCCAGTTCAATTCTGCTTCTCGTGTGAGATCTCCCGTTGCTGCACATTAAACCCCCTTCATTCAAACACTTGTTATATTGTAAAATCACTACTACCTGAGTCCTTGAAAACTCTCGGCAAATGTTGATCTAAAGTTTTTCGACAAATAAAGTTACCATTCTGTCAGAATATTTTGAATATTGGAGAAGCAAAAATAAGATTCGGTGACGCACTTGATTTCTGGTATAAAAGAAAGATTAATAGTCGGTACGAAAGTTTGTATTTCCTCATTCTGTAAGGCAGTGTGAGTTGCGTTTCTTGAACGAAGTGTGCACTCTGCTGAATGTTTTACGGAGTGATTCATATACAGTACTGAAATACGAATATGTCAGATTTTGGTAATGTAATATCTGGTTCACTAGTTTTGAAGTTAAATGTAATTTTAATAAGAGATTTATATTGCAAGTTAGGATGATATATCAAATTGTAAAAACAATATCAAGTAATAATTGATCAAAATAAAGTAATGAATAAAGTGTAACGCCAGATATTTCTACAAGTAAGGGAAATGTAAGGTTTTCTCAAAATTTGTTTCATTATTTGAACAATGAACTCGCCCTTGAGTTTAATACTAAATTGTAGCAATCCCATCTGCTGTTGTGCTAATATTACATAACGGGTGGAAGACATTTACGAGTGACCTTTGCATGTTGTTAGGTCGTCCATCAATGACCTCCATTCTCCCTTTAATGGGAAGGTAGGTAAAATGTATCGATTACCTGGGCTGATCTGGCTCAACCCCCGTTGTATATTCATTCGCCTCTCTTCGATCTGTCAGAGGTTAGTGTGAGGTTGGAGGTGGGGTTGGGTGGGATGGAAGGGCTGATTTACGACTAGGAAGCTTTCAGGTGAAAGGTCCAAACTGCCTCTTTTGGAGAAAGCCTGCTTTTATATTTATCGGAATTTAGTCATATTTTACCCATGTCCCTTGGGATAGATTGTATAGATGGGGATGTAAGCATGCCGCCATTCTCTTTACCTATTCTTCATATATTCTGATTCTGAAAGTGAAAGGTACATTTCTTTCTAGTTTTCTATAAATTATCAAAAAGGATCCTGTGGAAAAGTAAAAAAAAAAAAAGTCCTGATTAATAATATGTAGCACTACTATTATTATTAGGAACAGAAATTTTCCTAATATTCAAGTCATATAAACTAATAACTTTTTGATGGGTTCCTAGACTTGACAACAAAATTATTCCCGTGGCTATTCGAAAGTAGGTGAACTTTTAGTGTTAAGTTTTATATATTTTGTAAAGGTTCTGTCTTAACAATGACAATCCACCTATGCTGTTCATATGTACACTCGGCAAGGAAAGTTAGGATACAGTTTTTTAAATCTTCAGACATATATTGCTAAAAAATGCGACGTCTGGCAACTTTAGAAAGGGGAGGAGCTTCAGTCTTATTGTGTTTGTTTTTGCTTGACCTCCTATAACTTTCAATCATATTCTACGATTCTGAAATCATTGATATTTAATGCAGTAGTAAGCTTTACAATATTCGTTCAAGTTGTAATTTGAAGCGACAGTTCTGAGCAAAATAAACATTTTTCGACATAACCTACCAAGTAACCTTACACAAATGAATTTATGATACCACAATGAACGGAATGCTTGCATAATCGGAAACGCGATATTCCATAATGAAATCAAGAGTTAAATTTGAGCAATGTCCAACGAAAAACGTGGGGAACAATAGAGGAACAAATGCAATGTTATGATAAAAGAGAGAGAGAGAGAGAGAGAGAGAGAGAGAGAGAGAGAGAGAGAGAGAGAGAGTGAGAGAGAGAGAGAGAGTCTGCTGTTGTGTATGCCTAGGCCTATATGTAGAGCTACTCATTTCATTATTTTTTTCTTTTCGAGATTGAGCTATACTATATTTATATAGTATGTTTTAGCAATGGAGAGAGAGAGAGAGAGAGAGAGAGAGAGAGAGAGAGAGAGAGAGAGAGAGAGAGAGAGAAACTATGGCAACGTCAAGAAACATCCAGTGACTTGTGTTTGCCCGCTGAAGTTCTCGTGCTGCTCCTCAACGTTATAGAGAACACTCTTGTGGATTTAAATAGATTTGGTCAACCTACCCTAGCTGTCACAACATTTACTGCCATTAATTCCAGCTGACTTTTAACACCGTGAAATACAAATATGAATGTGTAAAAATTAAAGAAATTATCATTACCTCATATGATGATGCAACAATAAGCTGTTCATAACGGAAACGAGTAAATATTGCCGTTCTGATAAACAGTACTACACCGAGATATCCACACACTATCTTTTAGATCTCTATGAACGAAGTCATCTGAGAAATTCTGATTACTTCGGACATGCATAGTGTTTTTAAGTATCTGAACGTTTTTGTTTTGCAAATTAAACATATATGATATAATTTTCATATTCTAGAGTAAATTTACCGAGAATATGTGTTTTCTGTAAGAAAAAAATTAAAATTCAATGAACGAAATCTAATGAAAACTTTATGTTCACTTTCCTCGCTGAGTGGGTGGGTACATGTTAATTATATAGTGAAAAATACACGTTTTTGTGTCCCATCATTATAAAATTTTAGTGTCCTAGGATTAATTGATATTAATTTTTGGCAAGTCAATCCCAAATCAAATCATTTAATTTGTAGTAAAATGCCTTCAGTGAAACGTTTCATTGAACAAGAGATGTTTAAATGAAAATGATTTGCACAGAATAGACACCGGCCCCGAAAATACCAACTCCACCGTTGCCACTTGTAAAGACCATCTGGATACGAGTGATTTACATGAAAGTGCATCAAATGTGAATAACAAGGAACAGTTTTATTCTGTAAATACTGAAATTTCTTCGTTTCATTCTAGAGTTCTTACTAAATCCAGAAAGTCTGTAAGTAAGGAGACACCTCCATATCAAAAGGTATTTAAGAAACAAACGAACGTTCAACGGCACTTGAAGGGAGCTCCTGAACCCTACAGAGATTTGTTTGTTTACAGGGTTCAGTTTGGTTCCGAGTGGGACTTAACCACTTACTGTAAAAAGAAAGGTATTCTAGTAAAAGGCTGTACTCAATTGTCACATCCAGCTGCAGAGTTTAAGTTGAATGTGTTATTAGGGCAATTTAAATTGGTGATGGCTAGTGATTTCTGGCCGAAAGGAATAAAGGTAAAAAGGTTTATATCCTGGAGACATGATAATTGTAATATAGGGCAATAATATACTTCTTGCTAAACACTAAACTTAGATCATTTTATTCTTATTAATGATTGTGTATAATGGGATCCAATTCTCTGAATCTTGTATCATTTACTTGTAAGGGTTTTAAGTACAGGAATTATGAATATATGAGAAAGCTTTATGAAATAGCAGACGCACTGTTGATTCTAGAACACTGGTTATTTGATTTTGAATGCCATGTTTTTCATAACGATCTCCTAGACTGCCATTTTGTGTCCAGATCTGGAATGAGTGATGATGCACTTTTATCTGGTGGGCCTTATGGAGGCGTGGCCATTGTAAGGAAAAGATCGTGCCCTCTGAAATTTGAACCAATAGACACATCTTCTAGGAGACTTTGTTCTGTAAAAGCGACAGGCGTCAATATCAATTTACTTCTGATAACTGTATGTATGCCATATAGCGATGGTGATAATGATGAATTTTTCAGTGTGCTATGTGAAAGGAATGCAATTTGTAACACTTATGTGGAGTTAGATGTCGTTATTGCGGGAGATTTTAATTGTGAAATCGCCCGGGCAGATATAAAGGCCAGCATGTTTTATGAATTTGCTGATAGTAACGAGTTTATTATTCCCATTTTGGATAGACGATATAACATATCTTATACTTTCTTAAACACTTTGAATCAGAGATCCTTAATTGATTATATACTAATTAACCCCCGCAATAATGATAGGGTATTGGATTGTAGCATCATGGAAGATGGTGATAATTTTTCTGATCGTTGCCCTTTGGTTCTCAGAATTAGTGCTGACCTACTGGTTGATGACAGGGTCAGAGTGGAAAGGGAAAATAATTCTCAGATGCTTGTTACAAGACTTCTGATAACTATGTGGGGTTAAGCGAAGAGGAGTCGTGTCACCTCTTCTTTTTACTCTTCACATGGATAGCCTTATCATTTGTGTTACTGCGGCTGGAGTTGGATGATATATAGGGAATATGTGTTCATGTATTTTTAGTTATGCTGATGATGTCATTTTACTCACACCAATTCTTACATCGATGCAGCATTTACTTGACGAATGTGAAAAGTTTGGTGCGGATTTTGGACTTTCATATAATCCAGATAAATGTGAGACTATTACATTTGGCAACAGTCTTGATATACAACTCAAGTTATGTAATAAGATTCTCAAAATAGTTAATAAGGTAAGGCATCTTGGTCACATTATGTTTAATACAAGAGATATATGTGATGGATGGCATCCAGTCTCTGATATTAAAACGAGAACAAATGTCTATATCTTTTTAATTTTTTATCGCTCGATGCAAGAATCAAAATTTTTAATACGAATTGCACCAGTTTTTACGGATCTAATTTAAGTAATTGGAGACAACTTACGTGAGAAATCTGGACAGAGCTTGGGGGGTATGCTCTCGCAGGCTCTTAGGTGTACACAAGAGGACACAGTGTAGTTTAATCCCACCATTAATGTCGAATTTGCCGCCATCCTTGGAGATTTTAAGTAGGATGCACAGATTTTTCTTAAATGGGTATAGTCATTCTTCTGCAATAATTTCGTTTTATTTTAGAAAATGTTGTGTCAGCAGGGAATCTATAATGTATAGAAATCTTTCTTTTATGTCATATGTTTTAGGTGTAAATATTAACAATCTTCTGTATTTAAACGAAACTGAAGTCAAAAGGAAATTGTACAGATTAATGAACTCAGGAGAGAAATGGAAAGTGTCAGTAATAAAAGAACTTATTGACTGTAAAGAAAATTTTAGTTCGTGTAACTTAAGTTTTGTACAGCTGAAAGAAATTTTAGATTATTTGTGTGTTGGCTGATTTTATCAGGTAGTTAGACACAGGGGATAAGTTTTTTTTCTTTACCAATACTTATATTTTTGTATGTTTACTATTTGTTTTCATATGAATAATGTTTTGAATTTGAAATTGATAGGCAAAATATCGTTATATCTTCACTGTTACATTTTAATCCATATTCAATACTGTGCCAAGTTTCATCACTTCATAATTCATTTGCACTGTTAAATTTTGGCTCTTGCTGCTCTGATGGAATGTTTTTTTTTTTTTTTTACTTTTTTAATTATTTCTAATCTTTGTGCAGAAACATCAGAGTGTTCTTAGCTGCAGTGAATACCAAAAGTGGTAAAAAAAAAAGGGAATGAAATGACAATATAATTTTAGAAATCATTGTTAATGTTGTTTAACATTGATATAGCCTCATCCTCACCATTTGTTTGGGTTAGTATATAAAATCTAATGTTAAATTGAGTCCATGTTCATTTAATTTATTTTCCTTTGATGCAAGCACCTCATCCTGTTACTGGGAAAGCATTATCAGTTACTGATTGGATACGATTTCATTTTATAGTACAGTATAATAAAACTATTAGAAAAATGTATTTTGTCTGTACCTAAAGAAAATGGATAAATGAAAACATAGTGGAAACACTTACTTTAAAAAAAACATAATAAAAACACTTATTTAAAGCATACAAAAATAAAAGTTTTGATTGTGCAGACGACTTGCCTGTATATATAACTCCCCAGATAAATAAGTGATAAGGTAACTCACTGAACAATAAATAACCGATTACATTTCATACGCAGTAAAAGCAAATTCCTCACGCGCATTTAACAGGACAATAAATCAAATGTTAAGGTGGCCCTCAGCATGACAGACAACCGTAACAGTTCTTGATTAGCAAAGGGACTGTTTGTACCGATAATTGAATAGTAATTAGCGAGTGCCACTTGCAGCGTAATTGAAGTTTAGGTCATCTGCGATTGTGTAATGAATCATGAATGGGGTTTTAAATGATTATGCTAATCCAACCAACGACAGTTGATACATATATATTGTCATAATTAAATTCAGAATACTTTCTCTCTATATTGTCATAATTAAATTCAGAATACTTTAGAATCTACTCTTTCTACTCTCTCTCTCTCTCAATGCCCTCTCTTTTCCTCTGTTAAGAGGGCATTGTAATATTACAATTACACACACACACACACACACACACACACACATATATATATATATATATATATATATATATATATATATATATATATATATCAGTGTATGGTAGGGATGATGATGATGATTATTATTATTAATGATAATAGTAATAATAATGATAATAAAAAGGATACGGACATTCACGCTCCAATTCATAATTATCTACGACTTAGATGAAGTCTGATTTAAGAACATTTCTGGTACAAGAAAATTACATGTATTTGAAGCTCCTCAAGATATTCTCCATAAGTTGCTTTTGAAGGGCGATAGGAAAGCGATTAAACTTGCTGGGGCTAAGGTAACAGTAGGTATAAGCCCCAGCAATTCTAACCTTCTTCACGTGGCTTCTCTTCGCCCTTCGAAAAACTTCAGTTAATTCAACTGAGTGGCGTCAGACTGAGTGGGTATTTTTGGGGGTATTTCTTGCCACTCGTTAAAGTTACAGAGATGCGCTCTGGGTGTTCG
>NC_089781.1:74137512-74145012 GCF_040412425.1 Macrobrachium rosenbergii | reverse complement strand
GAAGAGATGGAGACAGCCAAAGGACCATGTAAGATAGTTAGGAGGAAGTGCAGAATGGGGTGAGGTGGGTAATCGAGGTGCTGAATTATCTTTGTATGGATATGAAAGGGCTGAGTTTGTGGCGTTTTCTGTATTGGAGCTTCATCCACAATTAAGTCGAAAAATTAACTTGTAGTAATTTATTTAGTTTCTCTCTGCCAGAGCCCCCTACACCCCATGCACTCCCCTTATTAAAGTAAATAACTTATTTATGAAGACAGAATATGAGCAAGCCAAGTTTACGTGCATATGAAGCACTCGTACATAATGATTGCGAATAATTTTTTTCATTAACTTGAGCAAGTTGTTATATGCAATTACGGTGAAATTCTAGGTTTCTCCGTCTACTTTGATTTTGATTGATTTTTTTTCGTTGGCTAATTCGGTTGAGATTCAGACTATCACAGATCGGTAGTTCAATTCCACGGTCGGCTGATGAAGTTCAGTCAAGAAAAATTTATTTCTGGTGATAGAAAATTCATTTCTCGCGTAATATAATGTGGTTCGGATTCCACAATAACTGCCGCTGTAAGGTCCCATTTTGCTAAGAACAATTGGTTCTTTGGTTATTTTAAAAAAATAAGTCTAATGCGAAGGAAAGCCCTCTAAGAAGGAAGCTGTTAATCAGCTCGGGTGGTCTGATAAAACTAAGGTATACTCACTAATATAAGAAGTTTCTCCGTCTAGTTTGATTTATGTATTATTACGAAGTTTTTTTCTTCTCCTCTAGAGTAAAACATAATAAAAATAATTCTTTAATGGTTTATATTATTAAAAATCGATGTAGGCCTACTTCAAAATGACGGAAATACGCAGTAAAAAGCGCAATTTAGAATCTTTATGTTCAGTTAATTAAAAAAAGAAAGTCATTCAATAAGCAAACGTTAAACTGCCTTCTCCCGTAATGCAAAATTCTTATCCACAGAGGAGCTAAAGTATTTCTTTACAGCTAACTGCGCACTAATGGAATCATACTTTTTACCTTTAAGAACAATTTAGGAGGGCCACTTCATTTGGTTATTTTAAAAGCTTTCATAGAAGCAAGTGGTCTTGACTTCCTTAGTTATTTTCGTTACTTGCCCGACGGGAAACAGTAATGACCGAGTTGGAGCCAGAACGATGGGCCCTGTTAATCTTTCAGAAGCAAGAGTCTGGCTGAAGTTATCCTAAGGGAACGAAGCAATATGGGAATGAATAACGAAAGTAAATAAGAAGCCAGAAAATGTATCGAACGTTAGGTGTAATATTACTATATAAGAAGATTTCGTATGAGATTGTGCCACTCTTGATATAGATTATTTCCTTCTTTCGCTAGGTTTATGTCTTGCCCTGCGTATCTGGAAGTTACTTGTAAAACATTACCAGGTAATGATTGATAGTATTCCTCTTTAATGGTTTATATTTTTTTGTTATTAAAAAAAACCGATGTGATGCTGACAATTCAAAATGACTGAAAATATCACCAGTAAAAAATATATTGATTTAGAATACGTGCTCAAGCCAGAATAAAGTATTTAGTAAATGATCAAGAAAGTTACTAAATAATGAACAATCCAAACGTAAAGTTGGCTTCTTATTCATATACATACAAAATGCCCGGCACAGAGAACGACACAAAGAACCACAACGAAAAAAATCTCTCACGCAGCTTAATAGCGCCATGAATCGAATATCAAGAACCCCTTATGAATGAAAGATCGGTAAAAACAACTCTTAATGGGTATTTTTTTTTTTACTATTTGATTGCAACAAATCCTTTTACATATTGGTAATACATTTATTTATATTTATAAAAAAGAGCGATTGTCTAAGGAAAATTATTGAACAAGTGTCGCCTGTACATTGTAAAATGAAGGTATGCATTTTTTTACAAAATAAACCTAAAGGTTAGTGCTCCCGTGTATATAAGGGAATGAACAACGTTTTGCCAGTTTAGTATTAACCTCACATCCTGTTCACCCACCATGGAGGGCAGATTTGTACTTGCTTGTTTGAACTTTGGATATACTTGCAGCCTGGTGTATTCTTGTCCTCCATGGTTTTAAGCTGTGACACACATTGCTTATATGAGAATGAAAGCAAGAGAACACTATTGGAATAACGGATGGATCCTCTCTCTCTCTCTCTCTCTCTCTTTACATCCAACTCTCAAAGCTTTTTCTTCTCTCTGCCCTTATATATATTCTTGAAAAGGGTTTATAAAAAATGTTATTCCATATTAATTTCCAGACTTAACAAATGGATAATTGTTTCCTTAACACTAAAAACTCATTTTACATAACTCTATTTTCATAAATTGGGAAGTTTTATTGTCCGTTAAATGACTAACAGTATTTCTATAATATGGTGTCCAATAAACGAGCAAGGCCCTAAACTTGGTTTAGGTTTGTTGTAATAATGTAAACACTTAAGAAAATGACTCAGTGTTGTTAGATTTTACATGAGGCTTGTAGTATATTTAAGATAGAATATATTTATCAGATCAATCCATTTGATCTTTGGATATCTGTAATTGATAAATTGCTCGAGATGTAACAAAAAATGATTTTTTTCCAAGCTTAAAATTCTTTTGGCATCGGGTAAATGTGTGCCAGGTACCAAATTTTCAAGGTTAATGACAAAGCTTTTTTAGTTAAAGTCCGCTATATGGGGCTTTGATTTTGTTTACTAAACGTACCAGTTGAAATGACTTGATAATTATCTCCCAGCATCTTTATCCTATCATGTTTTGGGTTCGACGGATTTTCATGGCTTTTGAACAATTCCAGAATATTGAGGACTTGTTTTTTCCGACTGAAGTTTCAAAATCATGAATCAGTGTTTTCACCCGTGTTTATAAGTTTATATATTAACAAAATATTTGTGGAATTGGTTGACGGATTTTTATCAGTCTGGGGAAACAATTATAGCGCGACCTCCGAGCGATTAACTGTTGTTGTATATTAACAAAGATCCAACGATCTGTGCATCTGGAAACTCCCGGCTGATTGGCTGTTGATTTAAAGTTTTTTAAGAGAAAGAAAACGGATATTGTTCCATCGTTCTGTCAAGTGATATTTGAACATTAGGATTCGATATTAATCGTGAACTAAAGTGATTTCGGTGAGATAAAAATATGAATTACAAGATTGTCAAAATGAAACTTCCTATATCCCCGGTTTGTATTTTTTTATTTACTTTTTTTATTACAACAAATCCTTCTACATACTGTTATTTATGAATACACATTTATTTATATTTATAAAAAAAGATGTCTTTAAACTAACAAAAATGACTGAACATTTACCCCATGGTTATATACATCAAAATATATACATTACAGTAAATCATACATATTTATATCCAAAATTTTTTTTACAAAATAAACCTAAACACTCTTCCTTCAGTGTTTCATTAAATTTTTTAAAATAATGGCCGTTATTTTACTAATCAATTTTTGCCTCAGTTTATTGTAATTTAACCTCACATCTCTGTCCACCCACCATTCAACGATTTTATTTTGTAATTTCAAAATACATCAGTATGCCTTTTTGTTTTTTGCATAAGTGTTAAACGCCTGCTATATAGGGAACATTTGATTTTCTTTACTAAATATTTTTTGTGCAAGATTCCAGTTGAAATACAAGCATTCTTGATTTATTTAGAGAAAAAACACACCCAGCATCTTTATCCTATCATGTTTTACATCACTAATTGGCAACTGTCAACGGTGCCTCAAAGATCCCAGTCTTCTCTATTACTCCATTTCCCAATTCCAAATATTGAGGTCTTGTTTTTTGTTCAGTTGAGCACCTGACGCTCTTTCAAAATCATGAATCACCTTCTACAGCACATTTAAACCAGTTTCATTCTCAATAAAAACATAGGAATTGCCAGCATATCCAGCAATTTACATATTTTTAGCATTTGGCGGAGATAAAGAAAAAAGGGGATAACTTTGATTTTATCATTCTGTAAAAAGGATCAAGGTACACAGCAAAGAGAACCATTGCAAGAGGGCATCCCTGTCTCACCTGTTTAACAGTATATGGTTTGGATAACAAACCATTTACAATCACAGATCTAGTTATCGGATTATATAAGCCTCCTACCCAACAAACTCCTTTTTTTCATTCAGGGCCGAAAGCTTTCAATATACTATCTCTATCGAAAGTACGAGACCAGTCTAATGATATAAATAGCACACTTATTAGAACACTCTTTGGCAAAGTATAATACATATCTAATTAGAGTGTTACACTCTGATACTTCTGCCTGGGATACAGAACTGTTCAGAGGAAATCATCTTATCAAGGCAGGTTGTTAATCCTCTATATATAAGTTTAGACAGGATTTTGTAGTCCACGTTCAGCATGCAAATAGGTCTCCAATTTTTTAGTAGCTTGGTAGCTCCCGTCTTTGGGATAAGTTTCATTACACCCTCTCTCTGAGTCTTTGTTAATAAAAATACTTCTAAATAGTTACGAACAGTTTCAAGGAAATCCCTTCCTATTACGTACCACAATTTCTTATTAAACTCCACCGGAATACCGTCATTTCCGGGCGATTTATTATTGTTCATACCATTAACAATACTTTCAATTTCTTTGAGCGACGGATTTTTTTTTAACTTCCCTATTTTCATCATCTGATAACACTTTTGGTATTAAAGAAATATATTCATTTTCACAGTTTGCATTTACCTCTGATTCTGAGGTCATTAAATTCACATAATAATCACTAATGTAAGTAGCTAAACAATCAGTATCTGAAGTAATTTGCCCATCTTTCCACTTACCTTTATTTTCAGTAGTCATTTCACTCTGCCCTTGCCTTTTGCTTTTTCAACAGGTAGTGGGACAATTTTTCGGCCTCAGTTTGTTCTTGAAGTCTACTTCTGATTCTCACCCCTTCAACAACATCAATACCAAATTGTCCGTATTGCCTTTTAGGTAAAAACACAGGTCTTGTTCAAAGAAACTTAACCTTTCACCTTTTTTTGTCGATCCAGAAGGTGCATACACATTATGAATATATATACAATAAACTGTGACCGATGCATAGCCGTAAAGAAGGTATCTTACCTTCAGCAACCTTTTCTTCACTACTAACTGAATACTGCATATTTTTTTCCCCAGTACACAAGTACCAGCTTTCAACCTAACTGGGATATTGAGAAAGATGTGAAAATCTAAAGGTAAAGAGTCTCACGATTCAGTAGTCTTAACATTATGCTCCTGAAAAGAAAATTGTCTATTCTGTTGAGCAATAGAAATGATTTCAGTGTTTCCTGCTTTTTAACATTATTTGACCCATTAATATTTAGTGTAGCATATTTTACTCTTCACTTAAGAAAATTTCTAAACCATCTGTATTTAAAGCTACCGTTCTAAATTATCAGATTTGTTTTCATATATTAATACCTCCTTCTGAAATTATGCACCGATGCTCTCGGGATCCAGTGCTCATTTCAACAGCCAAACTGGGTGTCGCTTTGTTGTCAGTCTTTGTAACGATCTCAGGGCCATCAGATTTTTTTGACTCATTATTGGCTACCACGTCATTACTTATATGTTTCCCCACAACATCACCCCTAATATTTTCATGTGTTATATCCATTATCGCTGGCTCTTCCACAATAGCATTTATAGTATCACTACTATCAGCTTCCTGGTTTTCAAAATCAATCAGGTCTTTTTCTGGTCGATGGACTACTGCAGGAATTACGTGAGTTTGTAGAACCTCCTTTATTTCTGACTTACCTAAATTAACCTGTTCACTATCCATCTTTTGATAATCACCATGATCAACCGCCATCACACCTGCACTCGTATCAGAAATCACGAGTCCCTTCCGCTCCCGTAGATCGGTTAGTCCGGCGCTCCTTAATTTGGCCCAAGTATTCAGCAATCAGCAATCAAATGTCCCGTGCTACCACATTTTTTTACAAGTGCGAGGCTATCCACTATATAGGACATTATATGCCTGGCCCCTTATTGAAATATAAGAATGGATATGTTTTTCCCGTTCGGTAAAGAATAGTTCTGTCCCCGCTAAAAGCAAAACTGTAATGACCAAATTCACGCGTATTCTCACGAATATTTTTCACTTTTTTTTTCTAGTACTGAAGACATTTTCCAGTACTGAACACTTGTAATTTCGAAAGTAAACATTTGACAATCTTCATCACTTCACCACTATTGCACTTGATTAACTTTTCGTCATAACTTCCCATCAGCGAATCAAACTAGGATTCGGATTTTACTTTAAACAGACACTGATTTTCCAAAGAAACGATGTGCAAAATGTGTTTAACCTTCTTGTTAACGTCGTCATCATATCATCCATTTTGGATATCGAATGCCCTGTTGGGCACTCGATTACAAGTAACTTGATAACGTATGAACCAATGCCCAGCTGAAAACCAAAGCAAGAGAACAAACGGAGAAGCAGTCAGGAGAACCACCATCTCAACAGCTCAAAGTGAACTCTCCTTTTGTAAGGTAGTGGGAATTTCGTTTCTTGTAGGAAGTATACAGTCAGCTGAGTGTTCTGCTGAGTGATTCATAAACTGAAATATGAATATGTCAGATTTTGTCATAAGAAAATCTGGCTCACTAGTTTTAGACCTTTGAAACACTCGTAAATTTAATCTAAATATTTACGTATTTCATGCTGGAAAATTTATCAAATTATATAAATAATGTCAAATATTAATTGTTCAAAATAGGTGATAAATAAGGTGTAACATAATATGTTATTCATTGCAAATAAAGGGAATTTCCGCATTTCACGAAATTTTATTAATTGTTTGGACAGTTAACTCTTCCTTGAATTGTAGCAGTCCCATCTACTGCTGTTCTTATGTTGCATAACGGGTGGAAGGCGTTTATGAGTGACCTTTGCATGTTGTTACGTCGTCCATCAATGACCTCCCTTCTTCCTTTAATTTGAAGGCGAAATGTATCGACTACATGGGCTGATCTCACTCAACCCTCGTATATTCGCCTCTCTCTTCGATCTGTCAGAGGTTAGTGTGAGGTTGGAGGTGGGGCTAGGTGTGGTGGAAGGCCTGATTTACGACTAGAAGGCCTTCAGGTAAAAGGTAAAAATTGCCTCTTTTGGAGAAAGCCTGCTTTTATATTTGTCGGATTTTAGTCCTATTTTACCCATGACCCTTGGGATAGATCGTATAGATGGGGATATAACAATGCCACCATTCTCTCTACATATTCTTCATATATCCTGATTCAAGTCTTAGGGTAGTATGTTTATAATTTGAAATATTGTATAGTATCTTGAGAATGAAAGGTATATTTCTCTCCAGTTTTCTATGAACTCTCAAGGAGGCTGCTATGGAAAAGTAAAAAACAATCCTGTTGAATAATCAGTACTGTATATCTATTATTAGAAACAGGAATTTTCCTAATATTCAAGTCATATAAACTTTTGACTTTTTCTGGGTTCCTAGACTTGACAAAA
>NC_089781.1:74110012-74132512 GCF_040412425.1 Macrobrachium rosenbergii | reverse complement strand
GTGCGACAATGAACTAGACTACCTTTTAATCCAGCTAAAGGGCGAGTTAAGGTGTAATACCTACTCAAAGGGATTATTCAGTGAACCTCCAGGAACTGACCTCCATAGAATGTAAGGGGTCTTGTGGATACTTGTGTTTATCAGAATCGATAAACTGTCAGTATACTGTGTACAATTGCTGTCCAAGCCTGATGTAAATAAAAGTGGAAACAGAAATATTCCAGATAGGGCAAGACACGGGAACTTTCCCTCAAAGGGTAAGTGAAAGGAGAAGACTACGACTTAGAAAGAGGTGGCTGGTGCATTAGGGGAAAGAGGTATTGGAAGGGAAGGGCTTAAATAGCCAGGAAGTGTGATACTAAGTGCAAGATAGAGATGAGTGGTGCTATATATATATATATATATATATATATATATATATATATATATATATATATATATATATATATATATATATAGAGATATATAGATATATATATATATATATATATATATATAGAGAGAGAGAGAGAGAGAGAGAGACAGAGAGAGAGAGAGAGAGAGAGAGAGAGAGAGAGAGACAGAGACAGAGAGAAAGAGACAGAGGTTCGACATGCTGTTGATGAATTTTCTATGTAGGCGCATTAAGTGGCTAAAGTTTTGAAAGTTTGCTGCACGTGGGGTTCATCTTTGATTCAGGAGGTCGAATTTTGAATCTGCCAGTGGTCAATTTTTAGTTATTTTTTCGAAGCCACTCTCTATTTGTTGCAGTTTAGGTCTGACGTGTATATACTTAAATATTCATAAATGCCAACCTCTCAGATAGGAAAGAAATAAGCAAAATATTGGCCAGAGAGTTTCTGCAGAACTGTTACCACATGCAGGTAGTTCGCTTTATTTACAGAAATGAAAACAAATGGTAAGAGCAAACCACACTAGGTGCCACTTATAAAGGTACCAAGCACGTCCTCAAGAAAGCTCAGGGTCCACCTGTAAGGTCTAACGAACTGCAAAGAGAAGTCGACGAATGTGTTTTTCCGTAATGCTGTGAGAAAAAGAAAGTCAGGTGGAAGGTAAATAAGAAATCTCCAGAATAAAAGCAAGGGAACTGTATTGGAAAAATTGTGGAAATTCTCTCTCTCTCTCTCTCTCTCTCTCTCTCTCTCACAACAGTTTAAAGTCAAGAATAGGGGGAAAAAACGATCTTAATCCACCAATAGGAAATGTGCCTCTCCATATACCAGTTTCCCGTTTCCTTTGTTCTCTTTTCCGGCTTTCTGGTCCCCTAATTCTTATAGTTACAGATACAAATAGCAGCGCCATCCCTTCAGGATTTGCCCTCCAGAATGTCAGTGCTACTCACGAAGGTTTCTAGAGTTAAGTGAACTCTCAGAGTTTGTCGGAATTATTTATGTGAGGGCGCGGAGGAGAAGTAGCTGCTGCCGGTAGAGATATGCTGGAGAAAATGAGCTTTTTGCTGTGAAAGGAAGGTGAAAAGCGAAGGACGACCACGAAAGAAAGAAAACAAATATTATAAACAGGGCAAATTTTACACCATTAGAGATTTAAGTCGATGTGTAGTTTATTTGTATACTAGAATTGTTCTTTCATACCATTTAAAAGTGGTCAAGACTGGAGGTAAATGATTTTGAAATTAGAATTACTGCTACATCTCAGACAGGATCGAATTTTTTTACTGAAGCTTTGTTTAAACTAGTTAGGGATGTTTAGAATAGAAAAAAAGTTGGGGATCTGATTTATGAATTCCATTTACAATTTTTAAATCTCCTCTTTGGGATATCGTATGGGAATGTTTGTGCATTTACCATGATTTCGCCAACGTCGTATAAATGCTTATTTAGTAATATGTATAAAGAAAAATATAATTATAAATAAGAACCTATTCGTGAGAGATTGAGCATTGGGAAACTCGGTATATTTTCATAAATGGAAACTCGGTAAATCAAAAGGAACACGCTTTGTTAGTCTTTATAAAAAGAATAGAGGAATTGAAGGCTTATTTTACCTTACGCAATTCAGAAATTTATAATGATAAAGAAAACTACAGTGATGAATAACATGCTCCTTAAAATAGGCAAGTTTAGAAGAAATGTAGAAGAAGGAAGAAAACCCCAGATTTTGGAGGCAGGTGATGCAATGAAGTGATCAGACTAGTTAACCCTTGAGTTTGCAGATGCCACTTAGTGACAGTGAGATTTGCGAATAATGACGTGTAAGCCAAGGCCGAGAAAGTGAAGCGGAATCCAGAAAGGAAGCACTCGAGTGCACTGGCCAAAATAAAACACAGTTTGCCTTTAAAGCGCAACTGAAGAGAACGAGACTTATAAACCAAGCATTTTATTGCCATTAGGATTACTAACAAAAGATATTTATTCTTTTAATTTTCATACTTTCGTACACATACCTTTGCTTTTTATTTGATAGTAATAAAGCCGAACTGAATCGTATTTTATTTTTTGAGGAGGAAAACATATTGAATATTACTAAGGATAAATATGAGGACTTCATTTTTTAAATGCTCAAATTAATATTGGGGAAGGAGTAGGAGATCGGAATATAGAAATGAAATTACTAAGAGGACCAATTTCTTTACTAAGTTTCTATCTTCTACTTTTTCCATGATATTTTGAGAACTGAAAAAAAAAAATTCCTCATAACTATGATTATCGTGATCTTTGGAACATTTAGCAAGATTTCTTGGCCAAGTCTGTATCTTTTACCCAGTTTTGTCGCAAAAAAAACTTCATCAGTTTTATGTGGAACTTATCTGACCATGAAAGGCGCGATATCCTCATATCCAGCAATGTTCGTCCCACGTCATTTGTCGTGATAGTGTTGAGTGAAAAGCCTACCATCTGATAAATGACCCTCCTCTTACTCCAAATTAGTTTCACGTTACGCCCATAGGCACTTGTTCTTTACATACAACGTAAGCACCCATACCTTCAAATATGACAGTAATATATAAAAGAAAGGGGGTCTAGTCTGTAAGTCCCAACACTAGTAAGGTTACATACCATCCTGAATTTCGAATTCTAGACTAAGAATTAGAAAGGAAGTTAGTCTTAGAAATACTAATTGGAGCCATTTTGTCTTTGTTCATTACGTAAGTACAGATCCGAATTAACTCTCAGATAACAAACAAATGTATGTATGAGAGTATAAGGCTTAAAATAACGGCAACAGAATGTGTATTCGGATAGTTCTCATTATTTTGCTTTACGGTTATAACGCAACATATGCTTTATAGAGGTAACATATTATGTCCTTGTCAAAAGATTACGATAAACGAGGCAACATATCCCCGAGACAGGTCCATTAGAATCCCATTCAAAAGTGTGGTCGAATCTCATTAGGCCTAGAAACTTCTCGCAAACTTTGGATGTTTAGTCACTCTGCAGATTGTACAGGTGGATATTTTGTTTCTAGTTCATGGAAAAAGCGCCGAGAAGAAAATCTGCTGAACCTTTTTCCAAAAATGAAAGATCAATGAAAGATTTTGCTGTCAAACGACTTTACCTGAAAGGGAAAAGAAAAGAAAAGCAGTTTATCATAAACTTCTAATGTGTTTTTAGCTGCAATAACTCAAGGAAATGAATGAAGTAAGTTGTTTATAGTCTCTCTAAATTATTCTGTTGATAATTCTACTGGTTTTGTCCTTTGTTGATGTTAAATATGAGTAAAAATTTCATCAGTAATTAATATATACGGTAATTGCCTTATTATTTTTGAGCGTCTTCTTGGGTTCCTGAATTTTATCAATCACGTTTATTCCATCATCATTCTCCTACGGAGCTTTTCTCTCTTTTTTTTTATATTCATTTTTCATTTTTTATAGGTATATTGCTTCCTGTAATTCCAGCGACTGTCATTTCATTCGTGCTATATTGCGATGGAAAGAAGCCCAGGTATATGAAGCTGCATGGGTGTGAAATTAAAAGTCACCAGAGAATTATTACTTAACGGTATCCTGTCTCTTTCCCCATATACGGAGTTCAGAGGTCTGTTTAAACAAATCATTTATAACGATTAACTATTTTTAACCCCATATACATTACGAAATTTCATAATCAACCTCCATTTTCACGGTTAGAATCTATTTTCCGATCCTCCTTTTCTGCCCCCAAAAAGTCATAAAGGATTTGCAGTTGCTTCTAATTATATCTCATAGTATAATGTTTGATTGCATGGTAATTCGAAAAGTTAAATGTATCAATAATAGATAAGGATTATATATATATGTGTGTGTGTGTGTGTGTGTCTCTGTATTGTTATAAGTGTTGATTTATCTATGACTCTTACCTTGTCGTCGCTGCAACTGACTAAAGATCAACACGTATATTACGAAAATAATTTAGTGTAAATGAGATTTCAATTTGAGAAATGACTCATTAGAGAAATTCTAGATATTAATTAATTATATGTATTTACATTTAATCAGAGGAGTAAATTACACAGAGCCATACACGCTGGCTCTTGCCACTTATGGTGTAAACTGACAGAAAAATTAAATAATTGGAGTGCCAAAACAATGATGCAATCAATAATTAAATCGCTTGAGGGTTGGATTGTTGCATGTGGACATATTGGAGCAGGTGGAAGATAAAGCGGTATTTACTGCCTTTCTGTAAACACGGAGAAAAGGCACATTAACACTTGATAAATTAAAACAAAATCTAACTGTACAAAGAGAAATTGACGAGGGTCAAGGAGGGTGACGTTAATTTTTTATGATCAGGCAATTTGCTGATTAACACCGATGAATTATATCGACAATGAATCAACGGGTCTTAGCAAATTGTAAAGAAAAGGAATGGAAATGAGAATAAGAACAGAAGAATGGACTGAAGAACCTTCTAACCAGACTTTACCATAAATGCTGAGTGCATATTGTGTGAATCAACATCAGTAGGGCTTCTATCAATTGGACTTCTAATTGTACACTCAGAGAGGCTTTGGATAAGGAGGCTCCAGGTCTGAACAAAGGAATCTGGGGAGGCCCTGAGCGGCGTGCTCTCTCTATAGTGTTCTGTCTGCGTCTCCCTCTCTTGACCTCTGCCCCGGCCTTTTATGCCCTCCTCAAAAGGCCGGCTTTCAGAGCCTCTGGCTTGTCAGGTGAGACAGTTCACTGGTGCGCGGATACCATTAGTTATCGGTGTGCGTGTATCTGAGGGACAAGGCGTCATATAAAATAGAAGATCTTCGGCTAACAGATCATAAAGGTAAATTTAGAATGACGCTTTAGCGAGTGTAGGAGGAGTAGGAAGGATACTTTGAACCTGACCAATCTATTGTCCGGTTCAAGCTTGAAAACAAGGGTTAGCAGAAGGCTTGCCTCCTTGGGCTCAGGCTGTGAATCTTCAAGTGGAAAACATTGGGAAGTGAGAAGTATTAATAAATACTTTCTAATAATATATATATATATATATATATATATATATATATATATATATATATATATATATATATATATATATATATATATATGATTATAATAATATTTTGCATACGTGATTCATTTATCACACATTACCACAGGTGAAAAATAGGAGACTGGGTGTAGGTCCTGACCGGTTTCGACTTTATTTAATATCAAAATAAATTTGTAAATTGTTTAAATTTTAAGGTAGGCCGTAGAGATGTATGAAAATAGGATTCTCATACTTGTAAACACAGTACAGGGGCAGCAGTGCTTATGACTTTTCCAATTCCGCCTCCCTGACACCTGTCAGGTGTGGATCTGTTGTCGCCTATGCCCGGTATGTTTATCAGTATTGTACCCTGAGAGTATATTGTGATTTTTAGCCAAATAAGTTTTGAAGGCCACTCCTACCTCGACACCGGCCTGTGGGTGGATATGTAGTCTCTGACGTTTGTGTATGTTCGTCAGTACTGTTCCTGTAGTATATATATTTGCGACTTCTAATACTCTGTATCAGTCCTTCGCCAATGGCTTAGAAATAAAGTCGAAACCGGTCAGGACCTACACCCTGTCTCTTATTTTTCACCTGTGGTGATGTGTGATAAATGAATCACGTACAAAAGTGATTATAATCATATATATATATATATATATATATATATATATATATATATATATATATATATATATATATATATATATATATATATATATATACATTTAAGCCTTCAGCCATTACATACAAACCACGACAGACAATTACATAGTAGTGCTGCGGCTGCAACCCTGCATAATCATGTGAGGAATTTGCAGACATATTTGCCTTTGGTTGCAAATTGGAGAACCATGAGGTGATAGGAAATTCTCTCTCTCTCTCTCTCTCTCTCTCTCTCTCTCTCTCTCTCTCTCTCTCAAAACACATCCACCGCCCTTTTGCAGCCTTCATTAAAGTACTTAATAGAGAGAGAGAGAGAGAGAGAGAGAGAGAGAGAGAGAGAGAGAGAGAGAGAGAGAGAGAGAACGTAACACCTAAACAAATAAACGATTCATAATTACTCTTGTCTTGACATCTTGCAACAAAAAGTTGTGAAAACTAATCTGAGGTAAAAAAGATGATAATATATTTCATGGATGACTGGACTCGAAATGGTTATAGACAAGTGTTAAAGCAATCTGATTTCACACCAAATATCTTCAAATGAAAGAAAATACAAAAACAAAATCAAGAAATCAGGAAAAGCAGGACTACTGGAACATCTTCAGTTTCTATTGAATTTCATTTTCAACATTTTTCTGTTTTATTTTGATGGAAATTTCAAGTTGCTTTCCAACATGAGCAACAATAACTGTTCACTGCAACTATGACAATGCCAGCAGAACAGTTTCATCCAGTGCCCACGCTGAGGGATAAAACAACACAAAAAGAGGCTGTATTCATGACAATTCCAGCCAAGAAAACAATTGGAAAAAAATAGGAAAAGAATTAATAGAAAAGAATTAATAAGGGCCTAATCTCCTACTGAAGAGAACCCAATTCTATTTCCTAAGAGAATAAAAAAGAAACCTAGAACTCGCTTTCTCGAACGCTGAGACAAACTTTCTTGAAACCTTTCTAAAACCTCATCATTCTCCCGAGATTAAAAAGGCATTTGCAAGTTGGAATGAATGACGCTGCTGCAAAGTTTCGCTCGGGCGATGGATTGTGGCTCATGATCTCCTTTCCCCGGATTCCTTTCAATCTTCTTCTGGACTTTCTTGTTTATGGAACTTTCTTTTTTATGGAACTTTCTTTTTTATGGAACTTATTTTTTTAATGGGACTTTCCATTTTATGAAATTTTCCTTTTGATGGAACTTTATTTTTTGGACTTTCTTTTTTATGGAACTTTCCTTTTATGGAAATTTCCTTTTTATGAAACTTTCTTTTTTATGGAACTTTCTCTCTGATAGAACTTTCTTTTATGTAACTTTCTATTTTATGGAACTTTCTTTTTTATGTAACTTTTTCATGGAACTTTCTTGTATATGTAACTTTCTGTTTTGGGGAACATTCTTTTTTACTGAACTTTCTTTTTTATGGAGGGATATTAGTGGGAGCTATTCGGTGGTTATAATAACGTGACGAAAGGTTTGATAATGTCGTGATAAAAACGGCGTGGGTTTACGTTAATCCTGGCAGAATTCGGGGATGTCATTTTTCTTAGAAACTACCTTCTATGACCTGCCCTATTTTCCTTCTTTGATGAAAAGAAAATAGTATATACCTGTTACACTGACAGATCAGCGGAGCTGCGAGTGAACGTGAATGTTCAATTAATTCACACTTCTATACTGGAAAAAGGCAAGGCTTAAATATTATTATTTGTTTCAAACGTTTACAAAAATTACACTGAAACCAATACTACACACACACACACACACACACAGAGAGAGAGAGAGAGAGAGAGAGAGAGAGAGAGAGAGAGAGAGAGAGAGAGAGAGAGAGAGAGAGACCTTAACATCTAACCACTTATATAATTCACAATTGCAGAGAGAGAGAGAGAGAGAGAGAGAGAGAGAGAGAGAGAGAGAGAGAGAGAGAGAGAGACCTTAACATCTAACCACTTATATAATTCACAATTGCAGAGAGAGAGAGAGAGAGAGAGAGAGAGAGAGAGAGAGAGAGAGAGAGAGAGAGAGAGAGAGAGAGAGAGACTGTCAAAGATCTAAACTATTTATGCATTGTAATTCTAATAGCCACAATGCCCAACAAACCCCAACCTGAACAAAAACATTAAATCTGGACAAAAACAAACCAATGAAATATTCCATGTTTTGTCGGATGCTCATGAATGCTAAATAGGAATTCAGAATGAGATTCATATTAAACCCTTGAACCCGAATATTATTTCTGAGTTGATGGAAATTAACCAAAAAATCAAAATAAAAATAAAATGTATTAATTATGACTTGATCAAGGAAGACTCACTCATGTCAATTATGACAAGCCTGCTTGATGAATTTGCAATTAGGGCAAGAATGAATAATTAAATATACAAAAATATTTGGGATACAAATGAATGAACAAGAACTGCAGGAAAGCAAAAAGTTCTGGATATTCCTCAGCCAATATTCCAGTGTTGAATATACTCGTAGGTGTCATAGCAAAAATGAGCCACAGGCTGAATTTAAGATAAATCAAAGATGTTGCAACCAAACATGTTTACGTTTTCTGTCTGATACCACAGAAACTATACCACAAAACGAACAAGTCTCTACTGAAATTCGTTTCATGTACAACAATGTTGCAGATGATAAATAAGAATAAACACAACGATCTGGAAGTATTGTATGGGAATCTATAAACGTTTCCTTTGTAGTAATTACTAACGTACAAAATATTATAAATCACTAATTATTTCTGGTAACTAAATACAGTACTGTGTAAAATTAAATTTCCCTTTATGAATTACTTTAACAAATAAGATTTCCCTTCATAAACTACCAAAATAAGCTTCCAATTATAAACAGCTTTATCAAATTGTTTCCCTTCATAAACTGCCTTATCAAATAGTCTTCTTTTCACAAAGTTTGGGTAGCGGTCATTTCCCAATGGGGGTTAAGGTACAAGGCCTTTCCTCACTCGATTGCACCAACAGGTTCTCCCATGGAATTCCAGACACAGTCCAGCAATCCATTCCAGGCCCATGTTCCAGGCGACAGAGCGTGATGGAGCCTGGATTCAGTCGTGATTCCCGGCCAGGGTTAAAGACGACGTCGATGAACTATTTGGTTGTTTAAATGAAAAAATAACTAGTTAGGTTAGATTGGGTTAGGTCAGTTGATCTATTCAGGTGGGTAATGTGATGGGATGCTGAATGTAATTCATTAACGTCTTTACAATGAGTCATTTCTTCAACATCGATTGGAAACGAAATGATTTCATCTTCAAAGCAATACAAATTTTCTTAATTTTTATCCTGTAAAACATTCTCATTAACTATATTATTGGATATATTATTCAATCTAACTCGCATCTTACTTCTTTCTTAAAGTAAAGAAAGAATTCTAGACCAATGCAGAACAAATACGAATAAAAATAGTCAAAACAAAACAGAAAATAAATGTATTAGCTCACTAGACTCACAGCCTATATGATATCAAGTTCTCCCTCAAAACTGAATAAGAAGCGTTCAATCCCCGATCCAGGGAAGGAGTGAATTTATATATAAATATATAATGCTCCATCTCTTAAAACTGTTCTCGAAAAAGAATCCAGTACAAGTACTTTCAGAAGACTCTCCGATTCCCCATGACAGAATATCGAGCAGCGGTGAAAATCCAGTGATGATCGGGCGACAACACTATCCAATAATGTTGCCATTAGCCTTCTTCTGTCAGCCGTTTCGTTCCGGCATCGTTCGTAGAGGATTCGTTTTCCGCGTCGTGGTGGGAGGAGGAGGAGGAGGAGGAGGAGGAGGAGGAGGAGGAGGAGGAGGAGGAGGAGGAGGAATAAGAGAGAGAAATGGAAGTAGAGCTTTAAAACCAACTGGTTTGCGGTGAGGACATTTTAATCATTCCGCTAATCATAACCGACCGTTTGAAAGACGCTTCTTATTAGTCGGATGTTTATTATTATTGTTTCTTCTTCTTGCGGCTTTAAATTTTGCTTTTCAATTCCCGTTTTTAAACGTATCAACATCAGAAGGTCCTATAGCCAGATTTCTACTGACAAAACAGGCCTTAAAACCACACACTCCCTAGGCATATAGGCTACAAAGCCTTCAAAATCCGTAGACCAACCCAAGATGGCCGAAGCTCTCCTTTGCTTTCAGGCCGACGGGAATCGAGTCTAAATGAATACAACTGATTCTTAAAATCAAACAAAGTCCCTTTCAGCCTAAGAGGGGATTTCAGGGGGCACATTCCAAGGACGCATTCCAGTTCCCATTCCAGGGAAGGTCGCTTAGTCTGAGCCGAAACTTACGAAAGGTGGAATTTCAGACTTTATCTCATTTCGACCAAAAATTTCATTGGGATAAGATAAAAGTTCGTTGACATGAAAGTCAAATGGTTGCAATAATAAAACGTCTATATTTTTGTGAGGACGGAAAGTAGATTTTATAGGAAATACGAACAGCGTTGAATGTAGAGTAAAAATAATAATAATAATAATAATAATAATAATAATAATAATAATAATAATAATAATAATAATAATAATAATAATAATAATAATAATAATAATGAAAACTCATATCCGAAGCAATAATACATACAATTATTTATAATTTAGGCTTAATTCATTTAAGCAAAATCTCTCTCTCCCCCTCCCCTCCCCTGAAGTATATTGACCTTTACAGTTTTTCCTGTAAGCTCTATATGACATCACAAATACCTCCCACAGTTGACCAAAAGCGAATGAGAATTTTTTAAGTTCCCGTTCAATGTTTCTCGCTAATGCACTGGACACTCAACAACGCTCAGATACCCCCCACATGGAATATCAGGGCAGAATCAGGTTCTGTGAGCTTTGAAATAAAAATATTCGTCATGACTAACCACATGAGTCCCAAATCCTCAGATCGACTTTTTGTTGGGTGTTGGTGTATTACTTGTCGCTGTCATTAATCCCCGGCCAATTTTGTTTCAGCTTGTCCGTACGAACGATGGATACATCCACACTATTATTATTATTATTATTATTATTATTATTATTATTATTATTATTATTATTATTATTATTATTATTATTATTATTATTAATGGGATGCATTGGGTTCACGTTTTTCTTAATATTTAATTGACAAAAGAGAAGTTCTGTTTGACGCCTCATTAACTCAGGGTTAGACTTTTCTCCTCTTCTCTGTCTTCTGCACACCCAACGGCCATCAACTTGCTAGGTACAATTAAAAAATATAAATATTTAACATAATTGAAGATAAACCAGATATATATATATATATATATATATATATATATATATATATATATATATATATATATATATATATATTAGAAAGAAAACGTAAGGAAATAAATTTAACAATTCCTTGTTTGCAGGAAATTAAATATGAAGCTATACGAAAAGAATGGCAACACTACAGTATATAAACATTTCACTACATTACTTACTACAAGTGATGACAAAAAATACATTCTGGTTACAAACGAGGTCTGCAGTAGCCTCGACCATTAGACCTACACTCCCAAAAGCTTCCAACATCAACGCGACGAAACAACATTCAAGATTTCTATCTCTCAATGAAATGCAGAAAAACACATTTCGAAGGTTCCTGTCACTAACAACAGCATGAAACAACATGAAACAACAACACCAGAGAAGTTTATGCAAATGGAAGATTCTGGACATATTTAGACCGAATCGTATTTTGGCCTGACAAGGCCTCAGTCTCTTCTGTTCGGAAGGTATTCGCGGAAATTCCAGCCCCCGGGGATTTCCAAAGTACTCAAGTGAATTCGACATGAAGTGATATTCGTGCATTAATATTTGTTAGTATAAAAATCAGAATATATATATATATATATATATATATATATATATATATATATATATATATATATATATATATATATATATATATATATTTATATATATATATATATATATATATATATTATATATATTTATATAAATATTTTACAGGGTGTAACACGAGTTTATACAAATATTTTGAGAAATTTAAGATAAAATTATTCTGAGCAGAAAATGTTCTATACACATAAACTTTAATACTTCGTTTGTCAGTGAGGTGAATTTTTTAAATTACTCTTACCATTAAACGGGCAAGTAAGCTGGCACGTACGGGATGTCAGGGCTATGGCGGGGAAAGCTGATGAGGTGTGTTAGGAAACTCAATTGCTGTTAGCCTTTTAAGTATGGTTTTCTCTTGCAGGTTATTGAAAAATTGTAACATTAGTCCTCTCAACCAGTAAAATTAGTTTTAATGATTAGCTTTACACATCAAGAAAGTAGTGTAAATGTTGCTTGGCAACATTTATTTGTGATCGTTGAATTCTAGCACAAACTGTCCTGCCGCCTCGTCACGGAATTGTTGCATCTGGAGTCAGGACTAGGCCTACGACTATGCTGAATGAGTGATAGTGACAGTAACCATGAACACAAGGGATTGTACAGTAGATAGAATGGATACTGCACTTTGAACAATGTCAGCTGTTTACCTCTTTCGGTAACTGCTTGAATAGGCTGCCTTTGACAGGAAAGAATGAAGAAGGTGAATTTTCCATAATGTTCCCATTCGTTTTAATCTGACGAAAGCATTTTCACAAGAGCGGTTTTTCTCCTTTGACTGGTGTGTGATGAACACTTTTGATTGAGATGGAGAGATTTTTAACAATATGTTTTAAATTTCTGATCGTTGTCTAATGAATAGGCCTATCTGTGATGGAGGGAGATTCCATTACGCTTGCTTTTCTTTTCCTTATCGGAGTCCAGTGAATACAGCTGACGGGAGAGAGAGAGAGAGAGAGAGATTTGGAGGTCTGTTATTCACATCGGCCTCATCGCCCACTTCCTTTTTTGTATAACAGTGGAGTTCACGACCGTGTAATCTAGAAATGGAACTGTTGCAAAGCCATAAATAAACATCTTAGCTGCATATTCCACATTAAGTGAGTTAACTTCCATACTCTTCTTGTGCCAGTTCCTCTGTTTATCACTCGTTTTACAAATTTTGCATCTACAGCAGAAGAAATAGATGCGTTTTATTTTTATATCGCTCTTCAGACGAGGATTTAAATTTCAAAATGACAAATGCTACGTTCACCTGATGATATTTAACCTTTTTGGCAGTACAGCACGCGCATTTGGGTTCACTGATGAATTCCCTATCCATAATTTACACGGACTGCAGGTATTCCCTGTATTGTGATCTGTAGGATGGTGCATGGCCAAAGTTTTGACCTTAAAATCATCTCCAGATGAGAAGACAGATGAGCAAACTTTCAGGTCATAAGAGGTTGACATACATGATGACCAGATCAACTACAAAAAGGCAGGTTCAGCAACGCGCATTCAGCTGTTTACCTTCACTTGTAGGAATTGGCATTTTGGTTCTAGATTTTCATGTTTGAATCTCATGAAGACCCCACTACCGCACTGGAACTCACAGCTTTGACAGTGCTACTTTCCCTGAAACAGCAGCTCTTAGGAAAAGGATAAGAGGGTTTGGAAAGAAACCTCTCCTTCCTGGTCAAGTGTTGAAGAAGTTGACACACAGACAGAGTCAAGACTGGTTAACATGATAAAAAGAAACCTGAAGCCTGTCTGATTGGAAAGTATGGAGGACATCAGTCTCAATAATCTGCTGTGCCACTGGCTGTTAAAAGTTGGGTCTGGTCAATCCTTGGATGAGTGGCCAGCTGCACAAAGGCCTCTAGAATCTCAGTGGGCCAGGGTGTGGAGCGAGCACCTTCATCACCCCAAAAAACAAAAGATTTGCCAAAGCATTAAGGCTAGCAACTTCTAGGACCATCTCCCAAGTAGAAAAGGCATATGGTGGTGGTGTCTGCCAACTTTTGCCCAGGAGTCAAACTTGGGACTTCTCACTTCGTAGGCAAGAATGCTACCAATTACACCACGAGAAGGTCAGCTGTGTGTACACAAACACACATGCACACATATATATGTGTATGTATATATATTATGTATATTATACATAATATAGTATATATATGAGTATATCTGAGTTTGCTGCCTTGTGGTTTGATATACAGGTTTTTCGTCTACCAAGTGAGAAAACCCAGGTTCGATTCCTGGGCAAAAGTGGGCAATGGGGCAAGCTCCATTAAAAACCATTTGTGCCTGAGCCTACCGAAGCACTGAAACAGTAGACGACACTGGTACCACAACAAGACACTGAAATTCACTGCTTGGGGGAGAGAGAGAGAGAGAGAGAGAGAGAGAGAGAGAGAGAGAGAGAGAGAGAGAGAGAGAGAGAGAGATTTAAATCGTGTCGCGACAAACATTTGATGGTCAAAGTATGTGATAATGATCAACTTAAATCTTGAATTATTATTATTATTATTATTATTATTATTATTATTATTATTATTATTATTATTATTATTATTATTATTATTATTATTATTATTCAGAAAATGAACCCTGTTCAAGCTTTCATAGAATATGGTGTTCATTCGATAAAGGTAACAGAGGGTAATGGGAGATACAAAAAGAGATCAGTAATGAGAAAAACAGTTACAAAGAAAAGAAAAAATCTTATGGAGATTCTCTCTCTCTCTCTCTCTCTCTCTCTCTCTCTCTCTCTCTCTCTCTCTCTCTCTCATTCAACTGTTTCCTTTAACACTGTTGCCATAATATAAACTGATCTTGTTTCACCATTGTCTTTATATGTCTAAGCCTGTTTTTACTAATTTATTTATATATATTTATTATTTATATTTGCTAATTTTTCTGGCGTATTCTACAAATTAAGATTCCGTATTTACATGATTCTGTGATACTAATAGAATCCTTTCGATGATAGATTCAGTTTTATAAATATATATATATATCATATATATATATATATATATATATATATATATATATATATATATATATATATATATATATATATATATATATATATATATATATATATATATGTTATATATATATGCAGTTTTATTTGTATTGAGTTGCACCACATATGAATGACTCCGTTTCTGTCTGTTGACTTTCACTTGATAGTAACGCAGGGGACTCGGTAAGTTAGGTTGAAATTGTCTATTAATACTTTCTACTTTTCCAGGAGGGGGTAAGGATTCACCGGGCACGGTTTTTCATAAGTTTTATTAACACTAAACTATTTCACACGGCCAGCCACACTGGACTTAGAAATTTCTTGATGTTAAGAGAGGAGCGAGTGACACAATCCTACCCAATTTGGTTTTCAAGTAACTCTGGCTAAAAATTGATCAGAATGAACTCTGGACCTATGTTGAATAAAACTCCGCCTCCTTGAGGACGTCTACTTTACTCTTAATGGTTCAATCTTAACTCCCACTTTTGGCAAGGACAAATCAGGTCAATTTTGCTGACCTTTTGATTCCTCTAGCGCCTCCTTCCTTTCCCACATCTTGGAGGTTTGTTATGGTTAGTCTTCAATTTACTTGGTCTCATGGCTCATCATTTTTTTTTAAATTATAAACATCGTCTCTCTCTCTCTCTTTCTCTCTCTCTCTTTCATAATCCCGATCAGTGAATCTCATACTAATTCACTGCATAACATCACTCGGTCACCTACCTGCATTGACTACAATGCAAGTAGATAACCAACTCAACTTGACTATAGTCAATTACTTCAATTTCAATAATTTCTATTAACAAGCAATAAATGCAAGAAATATTATAATGCATCATAGTGCTAACACAAACAATACAAGTATGAATTATATATCAAATACTCAAACTAAATACAGAAAATTATGGCAAAGTAAATATATCAAATGCCTATTACTCTCTGGTTATCAATTGTAAAATAAAAAAATCAATCATCAAATGTTCAAGTGGCAAGTCAATGGTAAACGCTATCACTCTTTAGGAAGGATTCTGTCCATCATGTCCTTGATTATGGTAAGCTTATTCAACATCAATTTCCTGACAATTATAAAGGAAACAAAGGCAAACAGTACCAAAGAATGACATTTATGAATGACATGATAGGAGAAATCTCGGTCTTATATGTATGAAAGAAAGTATGAACCTCTTCTAGCTTTGTGAATGTCTCCAATTCCAGTTCTGAAAGTTGAAATTCGTTAATAACTGCAAACTGATGTACACTTTTACTGAAATTCAAACTGTATGTCGTGAAAACTGTAGGTTTGTAATACAAATTATGTAAAATAACCAATTCACAAGCAGATGAAAACGAGTGTACATTAATGAAAACTACTTCTGTTTTGTTTGACTTACAGTCAATCTTAGCATTCAATCTGTTTGCTGAGAACACAAAAATTTCATCATCAATGATTTGAGCCTTGAAAGTTTCTGTAAACGGTATATATTTACAATGGTTCTTACCATTCTTGTTGTTTACAAGATCATCTAGGCAATGAAGAGCATTCAAGGGTTCATAGAAATTCACAATGTTACAAACATATACACCATCATTAAGCATGACACATTCCCTGAACTCATGTTCGGGAATTTCAGTCACTAGGAAAGAATCATGCTGCAAGGCAAAGTGTCGAACTGTTCCTTCTAGTACAATGGACTTATTATCTACTACCATTGGGAATGGATAGACTGACATCAATAAGTTGACGTCTGGATTGTTGAAAGGATCACTAGTATGATTTGATTGGCTACCACTTTCACTGTGATCAGGCCATAATAGTCCACTATATTTTCTACTAGTGGCTTCAAGTGATTGTTCACAACACATTTCTGAATAATGGCTTCAATTTCAATAGGGGTTATCAGAAAAGGCGACAGCAGGTTTTACCTGCCATCATGATTGCATTGAGTAATTCCTTGTATTCCAGAAGGAAATTACTTGTTTCTATGAGCAGTTGCTCCATCATTTCTGTTTGATGGATTCTAGCAATTTCTGATGAAACATTATGGAGGGCACTATTCACAAATTCTTTCAGCACTGTGATCATTTTCTGATTTTGATTGACATTTCCTATTACTTTATTATAGACAGTGCCCTGCTCAGAAGCCCAATTTTCAAGTCGAGCCACTCTTTCCTTTAGCCTTTCAACATTACCATCGGTCGCCACTCCAAAGAGATTGTGTAAAGCGACACCTATAAAGGGTATGAGTGATCGCTTTACTACTTTCCTTGGCATAACACTATCGATGTCCCTCTGCAACTTGGAGAGCATGTCGTACAAATTTCTATCTTGGACACTTTGCAATCCTGCCTGTATCTGATTGCTCAGCTGGACTAACTGCTCTCTCTGATCGATAATGGAGTCCGTCTGGATCTTAACAATGGCTAGGTCCTGTATCATCTTAACCTTGCCATGTTCCTTGATGATGGCTCCCTTCCTTAGTTGTACGAGTGAGTTCACAATTTGACTCACCGCCAACCACCATACAATCCATTTGCTGAAATAATGTTATTAAGCAGTAAAAATCTTATCGACTACATTTGTTTACCATTGCACTTGCCATTACCTTCTCAAATTATACCTTGGGGTCATTGAAGATTCTATTTTATTATCTATCTTATCTTTATTGGACAAATCTTTTAACTGGGTAGACGACCAAGGTTCTGAATGAACTACTTTAATGTGGTTCCAATGTACAATGGATTCTTTCAAGGTAATTTCATGCATTAACTTGAATTTATTCAACTTCAAAACTTCTAAAACTCTATATGGACCTCGAAATTTTGGTGATACTTTAATATTAGGTCCTTCAAGAACATGATTGAGTACATAAACTTGTTGTCCTACCTTTAACGAGGGTATGGTGGATCTGTTATTGTAATACTTACTAGATTTTTATGTAACTCCTTTAATCTAGCCCTGGTGACTTTAACGGTCTCGCACGTACGTCTTGTCTTCCAAGCAATATAGTCCTCGTAGTTGTACGTACGTCTGGGTGGTGTGGCATCATCCAAAAGTGAATTTGGCATTCTCTTTTGGTAGCCATACAATAGGAAATGAGGAGTTTCTCCTATTGACTCATTTACTGTGTTGTTTAGAGTAAATTGTATGTCTTCGAGAGTCAAGTCCCAGTCTTCAGTGCTAGGGGTTACCAATGTTTTCAGAACATCTTTTATCTTGCGATTTGTTCTTTCTACTGCTCCATTTGAGCTTGGCTTATATGCTGTTATTTGACATTTCTGTATTTCATAAAAGTCACACAATTTCGTTAGAATGTCACTAGTAAATTCAGCAGCATTATCTGAGAGCAAAACTTGAGGACATGAATGTCTGGTTATAATTCTAGACTTAAAGGCTTCTGCCACCGTTGATGCTTCTTTGTTTCTAGTTGGAACAATTTCTACGTATCTGGTCAAATAGTCAATGAAAACTAAAATCTGTTTATTTCCTCTGATGGCGTTCGGGAATGGACCAAAGAAATCCATTGTGACTACTTGAAAAGGATTTAATTCTGAAGGATACATTTCCAGAGGAGCCTTGACGTTGACATTCCCCTTATGTATATTACATAGGGTACAATTCTGAACAAATCGAGTAGCATCTTCACTACATCGAGGCCAAAAATAGTTTCTAGTGATTGTTCTACATGTTTTCTTAATTCCAGGATGTCCTGATAACTTGTATGAATGGGTTAGTTCTAAAACGTCTTGTATTAGTGTATTAGGAATGTACAAACGTGAACAAGCATTTGGTTCGTCTGAAGTCTTGCACAATAACCCATCTATCAATTGAAACTCTGAATTTTTCTCACCTTGCAAGAGGTTACCAATTACTTCCCTTATTCTAGAATCCTTTTGTTGTTCCTGACGAACTTTGTCGAAATCTTAGTCTGTGATTTGACAACTGAAGGCGAAATTATGAGTGGTAATTTGTTTCTCGTTCTCTTCTTGTGATCTAGATAAGGCGTCAGCTAATGTGTTATATCTACCAGGTATGTATCTAAATTCTGGGGCAAATTCTAATACGCTAACGAACCATCTATTGAACTTCATATTATTGGTAAAAGCCCTTTTCTTGAAAAGATCACAAATGGGTTTATGATCTGTAAGAACATTAATTTTATGTCCTAGCAAAATGTGCCTAAATTTCTGTAATCCCCAGACTAATGCCAAACATTCCCTTTCTGTTGTACTGTAATTTCTTTCAGCTGCATTCAAAACTCTACTGGCATAGTATACAGTCCTCATCCTTGTTTTATCCTTTTGCATCAAGACGGCACCTAGTCCTGTACTTGAAGCATCACAGGCTAAGTAGAATTCCTTCTCGAAGTCTGGATAAAATAGGATAGGATCTGTTATCAACATATCCTTTAGTGTTTTGAACGCTGCTTCCTGTTCATCTTTCCACTCATAGCTAGCATCTTTCCTAGTTAACTCAGTTAATGGTTTTGCTATGGTAGCAAATCCCTTTATGAAAGGTCGATAATATCCTACCATACCTAGGAATCTTCTTAGTGCCTTCAAATTTCTTGGGGCTGGATAGTCTACAATAGCCTTAATCTTTCCTTCTTGCATTTTCAAACCATGTTCACTGATAACATGTCCTAGATATTCTAGAGATTTCTTCAGAAACTGACATTTCTTAATTTTTACCTTTAAACCGGCCTTTCTGAGCCTATCTAATACTAATTCTATTGTCTTGAAATGACTCTCTACATCCTTACTAGCAATTATTACATCATCAAGATAAACCGATACGTCTTCAACATCTCCCAAGATCTGCAGCATTAAACGTACAAACGTTAAAGGAGCTGAAGTAAGACCAAACGGCATTACCTCAAATTGCAAATGTTCTTTGTGAGTACTGAATGCCGTGAGATGCTTGGATTCTTCATCGAGAGGAACTTGCCAATATCCACTCAGTAAATCGAGGCTAGAAAAAACCTTGGCACCTCCTAATTGAGCTAACATGTCATTAATGACTGGCATTGGCATTCGATCAGGGACGGTGTGGGAATTCAATTTACGGTAATCAATTACCATCCTCCATGTACCGTCTTTCTTTGGAACTAGCAGTAAAGGTGAATTATAAGGTGACTTAGAAGGTATTACGACTCCATCTTCCTTCATCTCTTCAACCATCTCGTCTACAATGGGTCTTTGACTTATTGGAAGTTTGTAGTTAGGTATATAAAAAGGTCTAGCACCATCTTCTATGACTATTTTGTGCTGCAGGACATTTGTCCTTCCTAACTTATCTCCTGTTACTGCCACAACACTCCTATATTTCTCTAATATCTGTATTAACCTGTCCCTACAATGAGGAAAATCTGTATTATTTACTTCCCCTTCTAATTTAACTCTTGTGTCAGCTACAGAAACAAATGCTTTTCACTTCACTTATGGTTAGTAGAGGGTTAGTAATCACAATTCCTTTACAGAATTCTATGCCGGCATGCAATTCTAGTCTCTTGTCAGAATAATTATACACATAAGTCGTGCAATTTCCACCATTAAGTCTTACTAGGAATTGTCCATTTTCACAAAGTCTGGTAAGTCTTCATTAACTAATAACACATCTGTATCACCTAGGTTTTTATCTGTTACAGTTCTAAGACAAACCTTTGTCAGACCTTGTGGATGCAGTATAACGCTATTGTTTAATTTAAGTTTTACAAGATTATCATCAGCAGTACTAACTAAGCAGATCTCTTCTGCATTCTGTGCATCGGCAGTGTAACAGACATCAGTATCATCTGAACTTTCATCTTGTGGTATCACAGAACCTATCTCTGTCATTTTTAGGTTGCCTAACAGCAACACCTCATTGAGATACTTCTCTTCCGTATCTTCTCTTATTATTAAGTGATTACAATCTATTAGCGTGTCAGGATCGTCAGGTTGGGAAAAAGAACTAAGTTCTTCGGAGGTATCTACTTGTCGTGCACTTGAGTTATCAGGTTCATACCTGCTATCTGAGAATTCCTCCTGAGTGGCTTCTAGGCTTTTAAAAGTAGTTTGTCTATCTTCTCCTATTTCTTCTATCATTGAATTTCTACACACTGTCCTACCCGGGTTAGCATTAACTTCTATTTCTATCTGTTGGATGTCTACTTCTTCAGATGAGGCTGTCTCAGGTAAAGTGATCAAGTTTATCTGAAACTGTTCCTCTTCTTCAAGAGAGCAAACATTTCCTCTATCAATTTCCTTGATAGTTATTCTTCCATTGCTACAATCTAGTGCAATTCCACATCTTTTCATAGCCTGGAAGGAAAATAGAGCTTGAGCTGGAAAATATTTCTCTTCCAACACCACAAACTCTTCCCTGTATTTCTTATTTAGAATTTCTATCTCTAAATTGACATTGCCTATAGCCCTTATTTGCTTTCCAGCGATCACCTTTATAGTCCTATAGGATTCTCTCATTTGAGAAAGCTCACAACCTATATGTTTTGTTAAAGTGCCTTTATCTATGATACTTACAGTACTGCCTGTATCCAACAATATGGAACTCAGTACACCTTCTAAGTGTACTTGTATGATAGGCAACTCTTCCTGACACGTATTAAAATTCTTTACAGAAAACACTATTTCATTACTGAGTAATGTCTGTTGGGGACACATCCTTATTCACTGTCACTATTTCTTTCTGTAAGGATGGACCTTTCTGCTGCACTCTCTGTGATTGTCACTGAGAATCCCCTTGATTTGGGTTACTGGGGGAGGTATTTTGGTTATTAGGCTGAGTACTTTGGTTATTTTGAGACCCCTGAGAATTTCCCTGTTTGTTGTACCAACAGTTTTGGATCAAATGTCCTGTCTTATTGCAATTCGAACACCATTTGTTTCTTCTACAATTCTGGGTTGTATGGTTGTTATAACCACAATTTCCACAACTTTGTCTCTGCCTATTGAACTGTGGCCTATTATTCCCTGAATTTTGGCCTTGACTAGCTCCCCTCTGTCCAGGAGTCCTGTTATTTCCACTGTTATTTCCATTAGTTCCAGTGGTATTCCCATTGTTACCTCTATTTGGCGGCCTACCTTGATTGTTTCTATTTGATTGATTAAATCTCCTATTGTTGTTCCCACCATTTCTATCAAACGAATTTCTATTTCCCTGATACCTAGACCTAGCTTGCCCTGATTGGTTTCTATTGGACTGATTGCTATTATTTCTTTGGTTTCCACTAGCTACGGTTCCCGTAAAATCTGCACTACTACTTGATGAATTCTGTTTTACTTTCCTTTCTATGTACATCAAAGTTTGTACAATTCCATCATTTGGCTTCCTATCACAGTACTTCTTTAAGGCTACTCTTTCTTCCTTACCCAAAGCATCGTAGATTGGTCCTAAGGACATATATCTAAGTACCTTGGATATACTAGCTAAATCTGTTTCATCATCATCAAATTCATCCTTCCTTCCAACAACAATTCCTACAGCTTTCATATCTGTCGTCACTCTATCTATAGCTTCTTCTACTCTAGTGGC